>NC_045444.1:126402215-126417556 GCF_002776525.5 Piliocolobus tephrosceles | reverse complement strand
CTCTCTCCTTCCTTCCTTCCTTCCTTCCTTCCTTCCTTCCTTCCTTTCTCTCTTATTTTCTTTCTCTTTCTTTTTTTGAGACAGAGTCTTGCTGTGCAGTGGCACAATCTCGGCTCACTGCAACCTCCATCTCCTGGGTTCAAGTGATTCTCCTGCCTCAGCCTCCCAAATAGCTGGCACTACAGGCATGCACCACCACGCCTGGCTAAATTTTTTTTTTTTTTTTTGTATTTTTAGTAGAGATGGGGTTTCACCACATTGACCATGCTGGTCTTGAACTCCTGACTTCAAGCAATCTGCCCACCTCAGCCTCCCAAAGTGCTGAGATTATAGGCATGACCCACTGCGCCCAGCCTCACCCTTATTTCTAGAGCTCCCACTTTGTAGGATGAAGATCTTTGTTCCGTTGCCCCCTCTTCACCACTTTCCACCTTTCCTTCTCCAAGCCTCTGCCGATTGACATCTTACTTTCTCTCGTCAAGGTGGATGATATTTGCATTCTGCTCTGAAATTATAATTAAGTCTTCTCCACCCAAAAGTTTAAAACCTAAAATGTTAAAACCAAGAGTGTTTATCTTATTGTGACTATGTAAATATTTATTGTGAGAACTAAAAGTCATTTATATTCTTTAATTGAAATGTTATTACATTACATTATCTATTCCAGAGTCATGATATCATTTCCTCTATGGTCTAGCTATTTGTTTTCCTAGGACTTTTTATTGCCTTTTATTTCTAACATTGTCTGTCTTTATCACTCAGTGAGTTCTTTAAGAATATTAAGAGTGCCTGACGTCTAACCCTCCTTCTCCATGATGCTTCTGGAACCTGTGTCTTCTTGCTTCTGTCTGGGTAGCTGCTTGCCAGATGGCTGCACAGCTGTGCCCTTGGTGCCTTCATCTTTTCTTTCCTGGGTTGTGTCCCACATATTTTCTTGTTCTGTTGGACTTTACTTCATTTTTCAAGAACACATCCTTAGCACAAGTGATCAAGGAAAAATACGTAAATTAGGCTTCATTAAGAGTAAAAACTTCTGTATGCTAAAGGACACTATTGAAAAAGTGAAAACACAACCTACAGTAGGAGAAAATATTTGCAGTCACATGTCTCATAGGGACCAAGTCTCCAGAATATTAAAAGAACTCTCATAATTCTACAAGAAAAAGACACAAAAGCCGATTAAAGACTGGACAAAGGATTTGAATAGACATTTCTCCAAGGAAGACATATGAAAGGCCAATAAGCACGTGAAAAGATACTCAATGTCATTAGTCATTAGGGAAATGCAAATTAGAACCACAATGAGAAACCTCTTCATACTCATAGGAAGGCTATAATTAAAGAAGGAAAACAGTGTTGGTGCAAAGATCTGGGGACATGGGAACCCTCATCCATTGCTCCTGGGAATGTAACATGGTGCAGCCACTTTGGAAAACAGTCTGGTAGTTCCTAAAATCCTCAGTCATGGAATTACTATATAACCCAGCAATTTCTTTCTTAGGAATATACCAGAGAGAACTGAAGACATATGTCCACATAAAAGCTTGTACACAAATGTTTCTAGTAGCATTACTCTGAAGAGCCCCAAAGGGAAAACAACCCAAATGTCCACCAGTGGCTGAACAGAGAAAAAGAATGAAGCCCTGAATCATGTTATAACACGGACGAGCCTCAAAAAATTACGCTAAGTCAAAGAAGCCAGACACAAAGGGCCACAGATTTTATGGTTCCATTTATTTGAAATGTCCAGCATAGGCAAATCTATAGAGACAGCAAATAGATTAGTGTTTGTCAGGGGATAGGTGGGGAGGAGGCACGGGGAGCGCCTGTGGATGTGGAATTTTGTTTTAGGGTGATGAAAATGTCCTGGAGTTAGCGGTGATGATTGTACAATCTCATGAATAGCTGCTGAATTACGCACTTTAAAATAGAGAATTTTATAGCATTTTATAAATTATGTCAATAAAGGAAGAAGAGATGAATAAGAAACCACGTAGCAATGTGTTCTTCCTTTATTGATATGATTTATATCAATGTTGTTTTATATATAGCATGTAAGTTTTACATAGTTATATTTTGATATAATATAAAAGTTATATATTGATATGTATACATCGTCACATGATTTCTGATTCAAACAGTACCTGGGAAGAACACACTCTGAGACTTTGTGTATCTGAACACGTCTTCATTCTTTATGTACTTTCCTTTACTCATGGGTGGATTGACTGATTGCTATGTGGGGCATACCCCCTAGACTATCTCCCTGGCTAATGCTTTCCTGGTGACTATCTCTTGAATTTTAATTACAAATTGGTAGAACTTATGTCTTGAAATATATCAGTTTTTCAGTGAATGTTTGTGTGTATAGGAAAAAGTTACATCACTATTCTCAAAATGCAATGTGCAATTTTAAGTAAAACGATTGAATTACATTCCACATACAATAGGTAGAATGCCAGCACATTAGCAAAGGGTGTGGAACTCAGAGACGGCTGACTCAGAAGCACCCGGTCCACACAGCAGCTGCGTGCATAGCCAGGATGATTGTTCATGACCAGGACAGGCTGTTTACATTTTATACTCAGACATGATTCGTTACTAGCATACAGAGATTCCATCATGTTATATCTCATTTTGGAAAAGTAGACGGGGGGTGCAGTAAGGTTGATATGTAATATAGTATAATTATTCCTTTTAAAATAATAGAAAGTCGGTTCCCAGGTAGCATTTTCATGCAGAATGGCTGATTTGGGGAAATGGATTATTGATGCTACCTGTGAGATGTCTGTAGTTTGACTGGGTTAGAATTCTAGGTTCAAAACGATTTTCTGCGGGAAAATTACTCACGCCTGGCAGGTGTTATTCCAGGTTTTTTTTGGGTCCAGGGTTGCTGCTGAGCCATTTGATGTCACTCTGGTTTTTATCCTTGTTGAGTGGCCTCTTTATCCTCTCTGAGAGCTTTTAGAAGCTTTCCCGGATGGCTTGCTGGCCACCTGCACCATGTTCGAGTGTGCTCCTCTGGGCAGGCTGCTGACCCTCCTGCATCTCAGCTCCTCACCTGTGAGCTGCAGGCGAGGATGACATGCTTCTCTCAGGTTGCTGCGAAGACAGATACGGGGCCGTCTTGGGGGCTGCCTGGCAGGAGCCACCCGGCCTCGGCCACTGTCAGTGTTCCCCTGCCTGGGTTCACGCTCCCATGACTTTGCCGTGCTCTCGATGCTGACCCCACGTGGCTCCCTGGCGCTGGTCTGGGAGACCCATCACTACGTCCTCCTCAAGAATCCCTGACTTCTTTAAAGCCCATATTGGTCCCTGCCCCAGGCTCTCGGGGTACCACCCACACCCAAGGCTGGGCCTGCTGCCTGTGCCACGCTGTAAACCAGGCCTCTAAAACAGCGACAGCAGCAGCTTCGGCCATTTTGGTGCGCTCCAGTCTCCATGATCTCTCCTCCCATCCCCACTGGAATCTCCTGTGAGGTCACTGAACACAGGGTTGGGAAGAGGCCTGCATGTGTCGACTCCAGGGCCAGGGGCTGCTGCCCCAGCTGCCAGCCCCTCCTCCAGTCTCTGCGGCCCCTGCCCTGAGAAGCCCCAGCCTAAGCTGTCCACACCTGTGGGCCCTAGGAGCTGCTCCCTCCAGCAGAAGGGACCCTTTGTCTTCCCCTGGCCTGGCTGCCTCCAGGGCACACTTCTCTAGCTGCCCTTCATCTTTGCATCTGCCCCTCACCCCCCCTGGACCCTTTGGGACCGGGACTTGCCACATCTCCCTATCTCCAGGGGCTAGCCCACGACTGAGAGCTCACTAAGCACATCAAGCTATAATAAATGCTCCTCCCCTACACTAGCCTCCTCCTCCCCATGCTCAACAGAACCCCAGAGTGGGATTGTCCTTGCTGTTCCAGACATTGTTTTTAAGCCTAAAAGGTTTATGGTTTAAGATAATATCTAGAGTGAGGGGCTCGGGCACAAAGTTGAAGGCACATCAAAAAACTAGAGATTCAAGATAAATAGTATCTTAATGCAATATTTCAAAAGATCAAATGCAAAATGAAATGTCTGATGGCCAAAATATCAACATTTGAAAGGAAGGGGGGATTAGGGAAAGCCTGAGCCAATTGGAGCCTGTGGCAAAGGACAACTGGAAACACTGATTTTGCCTTCCCTAAAAGTTGATGGAGGTTGTTGAGAGTGGGTGTGGTCGACGTGGGTGCACCCTCAGATGCCTGTACAAGGAAGGGAGAGGAGCAGACAAGCCCTTCCATTCAGGGGCTGCCAGGATGACCCCCCACCAAGAGCAGCTTGACAGGTGAGGGGGGCTACTGCCCACTCTGATGTGGTTAGTGGCGCAGGAGCGAGGCCCAGGTGCCTGTCTCCTCTGCGAGTTTTATGCCACACGAGTTGCCAAAGAGGAAGTGTCAGGGCGAGTGAAGCTTGGGGAAGTCAGGAAGATCCATTCTGCGAATAAGGAGGAATTGGGTGGTTAGGAGTAAAGAGGAATTCACAGGCCACAAGTACGTGCTTTTGGTGGTGCAAGATGCTTGGGGAAGCTCAGTGCATCTGGTTTAGTGATTCCAAGGGGCATGAGGAGGGAGCTGGACTCTTTCCCTTACAGGGGTAGGTGAAGGTCCCCATGCACCAATTCTGCCAAAAATAACTGCTTCAGGCAAGAGAAATCACAGAGAAAAAGGCTGGAGTTGTCTTCCAACCCCGGTCCCTGTGCCTTTTATGTCACATCCTGAAGGCTTCGTTGTGTCTGCTGATCACTGCTGTAAACACAACATTTCATGAGCAGAGGCTCAGATGTTCCAGGACGAGTAATACTGAGGGACTGCAAGAGGGAATGAGGCCTTTAACAGGATTCCTCGTGTGGAAGTGCCTTTGGACAGACTGGGTGCCTCTGCATCCAGGAGGGAAAGGCTCCAGCTGTCTGCAGTGTTCTTTGTGCAGGAATGTTTGCCCAGACACCCAGGGTCATGGCTTGAATGGTGTCCCCCAAAAAGATACACTGAAGTCCTAATCCCCAGGACCTGCGAATGTGAACTTACTTAGAAATAGGGTTTTTGCAGATGTAAGTTAAGGTTTTGCAGATGTAATAGGGTTTTTGCAGATGTAAGTTAGTTTGCATTTGGATTTTGGGGTAGGCCCTAAATCCTAAAATCCTATTGTTACGGGATCCTTGGGGTGTTGCTTCACCAGCCAGAAACCTCTGTGGCCAGTGGCACCTTTGCTTGAGTTTTGCTCAGGTCTGCTGGGCCCACTCGACCTGGAAGGCTGTGCTCAGCTCGTGCTACTGGCCTGGATCCCATGCCTGCCAAGGGAGAGCAGAGTGGCGAGGGGTGTGTGAGTGAGCAAGCGTGGGGTTCAGTGGCACCCAGAAGCTTGAAGATGCTAGGAGCTGCAGAGTTCTAAAGAGGGTATCACAGTTCTGTCTCAGAGAGCAGAGTCCTCACGTGGTGGAGGAGGTGGAAGCTCTGTGAGGCCTTTTTAATAAGGGCACTAACCCCATTCATGAGGGTGGACCCCATCTCCTCCCAAGGGCCCCAACTCTTAATACCAACACAATGGGGTTCAGGTTCCAACCTAGGAATTCTGGGAGGACAGCAACATTCAGAGCATTCACAGCACAGCACAGCCACAAGTCAAGCCCAGAAATGCCGGAGCCACCGGAAGCTGGAAGACGAAAGGAAAGAGTCTTCCCTCAAGTCTTTGGAGGGAGTGTGGCCCTACTGATGCCTTGATTTCGAACTTTCTGCCTTTACAATGTGGCAGGAGCCAGTGCCCTGTGAGGTTGTGGCTGGACCAGGGTCACTGCAAACAGCTTCCACAGCTGGCACTGGGGAACATGGTGGCACCCATAAAGCTTGAAGATGCCAGGAACTGCAGAGCCCCAAAGAGGGTGTCACCGTTCTGGCTCAGGGAGCTCCTGGGTCTGGGCCCCCTGAAGGACTGCAGTTCTTCTCTGCTTCTTGTCCCCCACAATGTGACGAGCAAGGGGCATGTTTCAGCCCTACTTGTGTTACGGCTCTTTCAGCCCTGCTGTTCGGTGGGTGTCAAGTTCTTGTTGCCCAGGAAGAATAAGGTATGAGGACAAGTGGAGGGTGAGCAAGGTGAAGAGGAGTTTTACTGAGCGACAGAACAGCTCAGAGGAGGCCTGCAGTGGGCAGCTCCTCTTTGCAACCAGGGTGTCCCAACTAGTGCTCAGCTCTCAGCAGAGAGGAGACCCTGGGGTGAGTGGCTCCTCTCCACAGCTGGTCATCTAGTCGTCTCTTCAAGTCTGGCTGAGTCTGAGGTTTTTATGGGCTTCAGAGGAGAGAAAGTGCGTGCTGACTGGTCCATGGGTGGCCACGAGTGGGCCCAGAAAAAACACCACGCGTTCCCGCTCTGATCCATGGGGCTGGCAGCCTGGCCCCTGGGCTTCCGGCCTTCTCTGACTTGAAGGTGGAGCTTCACTGGGAACCTGCCCCTTTCCACCCAGGAGCCTGTCTGCCTCCTGCCACCATTCATGGCTTGCAGGCCAGTGCTGAGCCACCCTCAGTCCCCCTTCGACCTCCCTCCCATGCTTGTCGGCACCCAAAGTCCAGAGGGGACCAAGGCAGAGGGGGCTGGCGTGTCAGTGCTGTCCCAAGTGTGCACATGCCAGGCCAGGCTGTAACAGCGCCCAGGCTTGGCCTCAACTTTGCTCTGAGACTGGAGTGGTGCCAGCAGTAGGGAGAGACAAGACAGCGGGAACGGGCATTTACAAGCCTGTGGGGGCAGGGGGGCCTTCTCGGGCCCTTGAGAGTGCAGAAATGCCTGTGTCTGCAGCTCCAGCTTGAGCGGCTGTAGCTTGTGCCTGGGACGGTGGGGCTCCTGCCTGCTCCCAGCTCCCATTGGCTTCATGGAGCATGCAGCCCCGGCTGTGCCTCCCCCACTGCAGCTGGCATCATGGCAGTGGTCACTCCAGATGGGCCACTGCTGTCATCACAGTTACCAGTGTCCTTCTAGGGAGAGGGCAATTTGGAGCCACAAAGACACACAGGGAGAGGGGGAGAGAGCAGTGATGCGGCTTGCCTCCAGTCCCTTTGAGCTGCTGTAACACAATACCTTAGACTGGGAAATTTATAAACTACAGGAATGTATTGATCACAGCTCTGGAGACCGGAAAGGCCAAGATAGAAATGCCAGCAGATTCGATGTCTGTGGAGGGCCCATTTCTCATCAGGGTCACCGTCTTGCGGAGTCCTCATGTGCTGGAGGAGATAGAAGCTCTGTGAGGCCTTTTTAATAAGGGCACTAACCCCATTCATGAGGGTGGACCCAATCTCTTCCCAAGGGCCCCACCTCTTAACACCAACACAGTGGGGTTTAGGTTCCAACATAGGAACACTGTGGGGACAGCGACATTCACACCACAGCCACAGGTCAAGCCCAGAAATGCCGGAGCCACCAGACGCTGGAAGACAAAAGGAAAGAGTCTTCCCTCGAGCCTTTGGAGGGAGCGTGGCCCTACTGATGCCTTGATTTTGAACCTCCTGCCTTTACACCATGGCAGAAGCCACACAGTGCATGGTAATGTGTTACGGAGACCTGGGGAACTAATACACCCAGAGTAAAATGTCAACACTTTTCTGAAGACTGGGGAAGACGTTGTAAAATAGTAAGAATGTGTTAAAATGAGGAAAGTGATCATTTAGGTTAGAATTGCGTACTTTAATGTCATCCTGGCTAAAGAACTTTGCCAACACTCTGAGGAATGATGACTACACACGCTCGGTCCCCGCTATGGGGGTTCCGCCACAGGCCGGTCTGGCAGCACCTGAAATGGGGCTGAGTGCTGGGCAGCATTTCAGTGCCGGTCCTCCTTCAGACATCCTCATCCAAGACCCCAGATCAGGGTACTGACAAGAACAGTTTATGGACAAGTAGATTTGCCGGAGGGCAAATATTGTCCTTTTGGCTTATTTAAATTTTCTATTTTTCTTTGTGAAAGAATATGAGATCTTTCCAAATGAGAGAAAGGCAATAGCCATGACTTTTATGTATGTCCCTATTTGTTTATTTATTTATTTATTTAGAGACAGGGTCTTGCTCTGTCACCCAGGCTGGAGTGCAGCTGGAGTGCAGCAGCATGATCATAGTTCACTGCAGCCTCATCCTCCCAGGCTCAAGCAAATCCTCCTGCCTCAGCCTCCCGAGCATCTGGCACTCCAGGGGCACACCACCATGCCTGGCTAATTTTTTGAAAATTAAAACTAAAAATTCACAGGGATGAGGTCTCTCCAGGTTGCCCAGGCTGCCATTACTTTGAAATAACAAAGCAAAGTTGAAAAATGCCCCAGCTGGATTTTCTCTCCCTTCACTCGGTCTTGTGGACGGAAACTTCCATGGCGCAGGGGCTGAGAAGGATGAGGCTCCCAGGAAGTCAATTAGTGTTTCCTTCCCCTTCAGCCACGTTCCTAGCTAATGCTATTGTTAAGTACCAGCCTTCTCCCTGGTCCCTTCCCATTCTCAATCACATTGCTGGCTTTAAAACGTTTAATGTATACCCAAACCTTTGCTTTCATCTTATGCACTAAAGCAGAAATGTCACATTTTTAAGACAGACATCAAAAACGGAAGATGTGAGGATGTGACAGGCTCCCCTTGCTCCAGAATCCCCCGAGAAGCTGATTCTTTTCTGCACATTGTCCTTACTTTGGCTATAATGGCCTCTCACAGCTCCCGTCAGTGGACCTGAAGGGGCTTCATCTCTCGACCTGGGGCCAGGAGCTCTGTGTGCAGAATGGCAGAGGACCCTGGAGAGGCCACACGGCCGTTCACTGTGGGCCTCGATGGTGTCTTTCTTCATCCTGGGTTTTACTGAAACTCTCTAAAAATGAGCAAAGATTTCCATGGGAAATCAGCTGCCTCTGGAGGTGTGGACACCTGAACTACTTTAGAAAGTGCCGGAACTGCTCTCTGGAGCCAGAGAGGCAGGCCTGTGGTGGGGCACCCCCCGACTTCACAGGGGCCACACGGTCAGGGCCAGCACATCGGCCAGGTGCCAAGGTGGCCTTGTGCCAAGGACTATTGTGGATGGACGCCACTCTCAGTGCACACTGGCCATGCTGTGCAGTGTTTTCTTTTTTGGAAATGAACAGAGGTTCATTCCTCCCACAGGAGGAAGTTCGGCCACTCAGGTGCAGAGAGGGCCTTGCTGAGTCCACTGGGCTCTGTCAGTTGGAGCCCATTTGGGTGTGGAAAGAGATGGGCAGACAGCCGTGGAACCTGAGATCTCTGTGCATCCCACCCACGCAGGCCCTGCCTCTCAAAATTCCAGGGTTTGGATCCTTGGTGAGCTTCCTCACAGAGCACATGGGCGCAGAGCTCAGCTGGGTCACCTGCCTGCGTGCACAGTGAGGCTGGGCCAGGGTTGCAATTTATTCTCACCAGAGACACAAGCACCTTGAGACACAACGTGTGGACATTCTTAAAGGGGCCCGCAGAGCCCCGAGGGAACCTCTGTCCCGGGGCCAGAAGGTGCCTTTCCCTAGAGAAGGTCATTCCTTGGCTCCATCCCCAATAGAACAGTGCAGGAGGGTCATGTGTCCCTGCTGACACCATCAGCTGGTGAACGCTTCTCCCCGGTACGTCTCTTCCAGGCTGCAGCAGCACGGGAGGAGGCAGGAGGCAGACATGGGATATGTCCTGACACGGTGGGAGTGTCAGTGCATGAGCAGCAGGACAAGGGCAGCCTCCGAGTCCCCCTGGGAGCCACCTCTCTCACCGAGGTGCGGTCCAAGGGTGGAGGGATCTGGAGTGGGAATCTGAGCTAGTCCCACTGAACCCACTGCTGTGAGTTTCCCAGAAAAAGACCCGCCAGGGCACGGAGGAGCTACTGGCCCCTGGGCCCCACTGCTGTTTGGGGGATGTGGGGGCTGTGATGGATGGTATGGTGCCTGGCCTGGAGCCCCAAAGGGCTGAGGTGCTGGGAGTCGCTGCTGATGGCTCACAGCCAGGCCTTTTTGGGACGCCTTTTGCCCTTCCCTGAGTGTATGCCTCTGCCTGGGAACACTCCAGCCAACCGCTAGTCTATGCTGTGGTCTGAAGGCCTGGCCCCTTTCCCCAGTTTGAGACCCCTCTGAGAGCAATCCCAGCTTCCGAGCTCCCAGGGTGGGCCGAGGCCGGGCCTGCAACGGCATTGCAGGTGAACGTCTCCTCTGCTCTCCGCTTCCTGAATTCCCTCGCAAAGGCGGTTCTCCAGGGCGTTCCCACAGGCCTCCCGCACAGAAACACCCAACCTGGGATCACCGCCCAGGCACAGCGGCAGGTGAGGATTCAGCCAACCTTGTCGCGTCCCGGCCCCTTCCCCTCCTTGCGGTGTGATCATATCAACCTTTCCTCTTTCCGCCTTTGCAGCCTGGTTTCTTTCTTCATCCCAGGTTTTACTGAAACTCTAAAAATGAGCGAAGATTTCCATGAATGCCAGTCCTCTGAGAGGCACGTCTGCATGATTTCTGCTGCATCCGCTTTGGGCAGTGACGGGCTCTCGCTGACAGTGGTTCTCCCAGACTCCCCTTCCTCCCCCTCTTCATTCCTTTCCGGATTCAGTCTCACTTTTTCGAGGCAGAAAATGGTTACGTCCTGTTCTGTGATCTAAACTAAGTCCTTTTAATTAGTATGTTTATATATTCCTAAATTTAGAAATAAATTAAACGGTTGTTTCTGGGGATTCAGTCCTTATTAGTCACAGCAGAACCGGGAAGCACACAGCTTTCTGTTTGGCCTGGAACGTCCACTCGGCATTTCCCCTCGTGCTGGGCACAGTTCGCTGTCTCCCAGCTGCAGCCTCTTCCAGATGCCCCTGCAGCCAGGCGTTCTCAGCCGCACCTTCCAGACCAGGCCCCTGGTCGGGGTGTCGGGTCTGACGCCTGCGGCGGAGGCTGGACTCCCGGCGAGGCCTCCACTGCCTTCCACGGGGAGGGACCGGGCCGATTTGGGGCTTCTCGGATGCCCCCTCATTTCCTCTCCGGGCGTCCCCTTGTTTCACCGCAGCAAGTGCTTATGTCACATTTTGGAAGGCACATGGGCAGTCCTGACACGCCTTTATTTTCCCCACCCTTGACGGGCAACGTGGCTCAGTCTAGAATGTTAGACTGTAGCTTCTCTTTCTTCACTCTGAGCACGTGGATCTTTGCAGGGGTGTTGGGGGCTGCTGGGCAGGGAGCTGGGCTGTCCCTCCATCCCCGCGCTCCGGGCCCTCCGCTCCCTCCGCTCCCTCCTGCCTGCAGCCTGCTTGGCCACCTTGCCTTGTCTGAGCTTCCCCGGTGTCCTGCTGAGGGGTCAGACTCTCTGCCGCCAGGTTTCCCCTGAGCCATTGCGGGCCCAGGCTCCTCCTTCCACAGCTGGCTGAGATCTCGAGTCTGTGAAGGTCTCGTCCCAGTCTGTGTGGATGAAAAACCCTTCCACCGTCCTCCCAGATGGGGCCTGAGATGGAGAGCAACCAAGTGCAAATGCCCATGGCACCCTCTTGGCTGGAAGTCACTTGTTGTTCAGGAGAGCCTGCAAAGCACACACTTGCTCTGACTCTCCATCAAGGACTTGTACTGCGAGGCCGTTTGATGAACAAACTGACCAAACAGCAGGACTTCCCAAGGTCCTGGCTAAGAACAGTGCCCCGGGAACTCTGAAGAGAGGACCCAACTGCCTAAGAGGTTTTCAAGGACGCTTCAAAACCCATGGTGTCCTGGGTGCTCCCTCTCACCTGTCACAGGCAGGAGTCCAGGCTGGGGTCCCTTTGCCCTTCTTCTGACACTGGTGATGCCCAGGCCATAAAACTGAGCTTTGCAAACCACTGGCTGTCTGGAACACATAGATGCAGGCCTCACATGCAGTGAGTTATTGCAACCTTGGGGGAAGGCTCTTCACCGAGGGGAGTCTCTCTGCTGCTGTCTGATGCTCCAAGCATTACAGACCTACACACACACAGCCCTGGATGGTCCTGAACCAATGTTTGCTGCCTCTGGTGCTTTCCTGACACTGATTTATTTTTATTTTATTATTTTATTATTATTTTTTTTTGAGACAAAGTCTCGCTTTTGTCCCACAGGCTGGAGTGCAGTGGCGCGATCCCAGCTCACTGCAACCTCCGCCTCCTGTGTTCAAGCAATTCTCTTGCTTCAGCCTCTCAAGTAGCTGGAATTACAGGCACCTGCCACCACTCCCGGCTAATTTTTGTATTTTTAGTGGAGACGGGGTTTCACCATGTTGGTCAGGCTGGTCTCGAACTCCAGACATCAGGTGATCCGCCCTCCTCGGCCTCCCAAAGTGCTGGGATTATAGGCATGAACCACTGCGTCCAGCCTGATTTTTTTTTAAACTGATTTCTAAGAAGCAAGGAGGAGGAATCCCTGCTTCATGGTGGCAATGGGAATGGAGCAGCTGGGTCTCTGGTTGGTGACTGCAGGCTTGGGTCAGAAGTGACCTCTCTCTGCATCTGCGTATACCCCCCTTTCTGTCTGCATACACACACACACACACACACACACACACACACACACACATTATGTAGAAGTAAGGCACATGTACATCCTGGCGAAAATTTAAGTAGAGAAAAACCTACCGTTGAAGTGACAGCCTTCCTCCACCTCTTCTGGGTCCACCCCACCCACTTCTCAGAGGTGATCGCTGTCACCGCCGGGGGTGTCCTTCTGGCCATGACCTGGGCAGGTGTGTGTGTCGCTAGACAAGTAGACATATATATTTGTGGCATTTTTTTATACAGAGAATCACCTGGTGAGAACTGGCTTACAACTTGCTTTTTTCACTTAGCAATATGTTTGGAGGTTTCCCATTTAACCATTCCTTCTTGATGGGCTTTTGGGCTGTTTCTATTTTTTCGCAATGACTGACAATGCTGTAACAAACATTTTTGGACACGCTTCCTTTAACATATGGGAGCCTGTCTGCTGGAAATATTGTTAGATGTGGAATTTCTGGGATAATCTGGCAGCCTCCATCCCACCCCTCATTCCCTGCACGAACACTGATTCAAAACACTAAATTTGCCAAGTGAAAGATCTCACTGGGAAACGGCCCAGTGGAGAAACTAGCAGAGTGCTTCCTGGCAGCGCCCACGTGTGGAGCAGCTTCTGATAATGCAGAGTGGTCATCCTTCTGTGTTCCACGGACCAAGGTGGGACAAGGCAGACTGTCCCCACGGAAAGGATCCCACCATATGGAACGCTGTGGCGCCTTCTGTGTCATGGGACTGCAGGCCCCCTGGGGATGGCAGTGCTGAGGTAGGGGGCAGGCACCAGCATATGCTGTCCTTGGACTTCTGTGCCTAGTCTTGGACGGGAGTCTTGG
Source organism: Piliocolobus tephrosceles (assembly GCF_002776525.5). Lineage (NCBI taxonomy): Eukaryota > Metazoa > Chordata > Mammalia > Primates > Cercopithecidae > Piliocolobus > Piliocolobus tephrosceles. The sequence goes on along the minus strand of NC_045444.1, from coordinate 126,404,227 downwards.
ATGGAGGACTTCAATGATGTGCCGGACCACAGAGTGCTTTGCAAAGCTGAGGCAGACCAGCCTGACTGGGTGCCAGGGGCACCAACCCGCCTGGAGGCCGGACTGCTCGCTCAGATGGGGCACCTGACTGTGTGGCAGCAGTGAGGGAGGGGAAGTATGTGTTCCCGAGTCCAGACCATCCAGAGACAAGGAAAACGCTTCATAGAGAAGTAACCAAATCTTTGCAAGTCAGCAGGGGCTTTGTGGAGCTGGAGAAAGGGCTCGTTAATGCCCTCACTCTGAGTCAGAAAGGCTTCCTGGAAGGTGTGTTCGGCACCAGGATGACCCGGCAGACCCCTGCGGCCACTGCTTCACCGCTTTGCCTCCTTCCCTGCTGCTCCCACCCACGTCCTCCCCAGCACGTCCCAGCTTGCTTGCCTCATGGAGAACTTTCCCATGGCTCCCACCCACGGGAATGTTTCCTGCCCTCCCGCTGGGGCCCTCAGACGCTGACTCAGCCTAGATGAGGGCAAGGGCAGCCCGGGTGGCATGTCGGCCCCCACGTCCCAGGTCTGTCTCTTCAGCCCACGGGCCCCTGCCACAGTGGAGCCACCAAGCCAGTCCTGGCCCTCCCCTCCCACAGCTGAGACGCCAGGTGTTCTGGACGCTGGGAGAAGGCAGAGGCTCTCCCAGGACGGAGTCTGGGCCGGTCTCAGGCCTGTAGGGAGACACCACTCCAGGCCACTTTAGAGCCTCTGGGCCGGTTCAGGACGTTCTGCAGCGGAGCAAGAGGACAGCTCCCTCCATGTGGTGGGAGCACGCGTGCCAGAGCTGCCTGGAACAAGCAGGTTCAGTAGCATCCTGCAATCCCTCTGAGCCAGCTGAATGCTCCAGAAACGTGGTGCACAGCTTCTGGCTGCCCCTCCCTGGGCTACCACTAACTTCGATTTGAGATTTAAAAGTAAGCACTTTTAATCTCATGGAAACCCATGGACGGCTGGGCCTTCATTAACCAGGAGGACACAGTCCAGGGTTGGGTTGTGCTGCCGGAAACATTATTAGGAGATTCAGATGAGACGAGAGGCTGGGAAACGCATCCAGAACAGAGCTCCCTGTTTCCAGATAACCTCAGGGGACAGGACCCACGTCAATTCCGTTAACAAGCAGTCCTTGGACATAACTGTACAAGGAGCTGGGATGATGGACGTTGGCTTGTTTGATTCAGCAAATGTTCATTGAGTGCCTATTATGTCTGTGGCTTTGTGCTGGGACATGGAGATGACCTGGATCTAGCCCTTGTTCTCCAGCTCATGATCTGCTTGGGGAGAACCAGGACAGGGCCTAGGGTAAGGCACGTGGGGTGCCTGGGTTGCAAAACTCAGGTAGGCACTTGCTTCCCGGGCTGAGCCTGCACTTGCACAAGCCTGGGAGTGAATGCTTCTTTAACTTTCGGGGCATCTCACTTGCCTTATCCTCGTCCTGCTGTCAAGCAGAACCACGGTGAACAAATGGAGGGATGGAGGAAGATTTGGATGGATGAATGAAAGCTTGAAAACCACCTACGATCTGGCTGGGTAGGGCCACTGTGTTTCCATAACCTCCCCTTTCTCCAGACTCACCCCCTCCTCCAGCCTCAACCCCTCCTCCAGCCTCATCCCTTCTTCCAGCCTCACCCCCTCCTCCAGCCTCATCCTCTCCTCCAGCCTCACCCCTCCTCCAGCCTCATTCCCTCTTCCAGCCTCACCCCCTCCTCCAGCCTCAACCCCTCCTCCAGCCTCATTCCTTCTTCCAGCCTCACCCCCTCCTCCAGCCTCACACCCGTCCAGCCTCATTCCCTCTTCCAGCTTCACCCCTTCCTCCAGCCTCACACCCGTCCAGCCTCGCCCCTCCTCCAGCCTCACCCCTCCTCCAGCCTCATTCCCTCTTCCAGCCTCATCCCCTTCTCCAGCCTCACCCCCGTCCAGGCTCACCCCTTCCTCCAGCCTCACCCCCTTCTCCAGCCTCACCCCTCCTCCAGCCTCATTCCCTCTTCC
>NC_045444.1:126401202-126402115 GCF_002776525.5 Piliocolobus tephrosceles | reverse complement strand
CCCCCTCCTCCAGCCTCACCCCTCCTCCTGCCTCACCCCTCCTCCAGCCTCACCCCTCCTCCAGCCTCACCCCCTCCTCCAGCCTCACCCCTCCTCCAGCCTCACCCCCTTCATGGTACCTGCCACACAGCATCATGAACTGGGGACTCTGCCCATTGCCCCATGAAGTCTCTTGATTCTGACTGGTAGGCATGGAAACGATTCCCAACCCTCTGTGAGCTCTGGTGATTGTTCAGCTGCTGCTTTCTGGTGGTTCTTTTTCGGGATTGTGAAATTGAGCCCCACACATGCAGAATCAGTGCTCAGTACTTCCCTGAGTTTCTCTCTCCACGAAGAGCTCCACTCCCCAGTACTGGGTCAGTGCTCAGTACTTCCCTTAGTTTCTCTCTCCATGAAGCGCCCCACTCCCCAGTACTGGGTCAGTGCTCAGTACTCTCAGTACTTCCCTGAGTTTCTCTCTCCATGAAGTGCCCCACTCCCCAGTACTGGGTCAGTACTCTCAGTACTTCCCTGAGTTTCTCTCTCCATGAAGCGCCCCACTTCCCAGTACTGGGTCAGTACTCTCAGTACTTCCCTGAGTTTCTCTCTCCATGAAGCACCCCACCCCCCAGTACTGGGTCAGTGCTCAGTACTTCCCTGAATTTCTCTCTCCACGAAGCGCTCCACTCCCCAGTACTGGGTCAGTGCTCAGTACTCTCAGTACTTCCCTGAGTTTCTCTCTCCATGAAGCGCCCCACTCCCAAGTACTGGGTCAGTGCTCAGTACTCTCAGTACTTCCCTGAATTTCTGTCTCCATGAAGCGCCCCACTCCCCAGTACTGGGTCAGTGCTCAGTACTTCCCTGAGTTTCTCTCTCCATGAAGTGCACCACTTCCCAGTACTGGGTCAGTACTCTCAGTACTTCCCTGAGTTTC
>NC_045444.1:126387098-126396202 GCF_002776525.5 Piliocolobus tephrosceles | reverse complement strand
CTCAGTACTTCCCTGAGTTTCTCTCTCCATGAAGCACCCCACTCCCCAGTACTCAGTTAAGCGCATTCTAGGTGTCTTTGGCTCTCCAAACTCCATTCTCTGTTTTTTTGTTTTTTTCCCCAACTTATTGAAACAACTAGAAACTGTTTGGATCCTTCTTCCCTGCCCTGCAGCCTGTCCAATGTCTGAAATACATTTTATAAGTTCCTATGCTACTGTTTTTCATAAAGGCAATTCTATAGCCGTTTTTTAAGTTTTCAAACATATTTAATACATGATCACATTTGTTCCTTACAATAATCAATGATATTCATAATTCAAGTAATATACTTGACATGGTTTGGATCTGTGTCCCCACCAAACCTCATGTTGAATTTTAATCCCCAGTGTTGGAGGTGGGGCCTGGCGAGAGGTGACTGGATCATGGGAGAAGAGTTCTCATGAATGCTTTAGCACCATCCCCCGTTGGTACCGTAGGGTGAATGAGTTCTCATGAGATCTGGTTGTTTTGCAAGTGTGTAGCACCCACCTCTCAGCCCCTTGCTCCTGCTCCTGCCATGGGAGACACCTGCTCCCTCTTTACCTTCTACCGTGAGTAAAAGTTCCCTGAGGCCTCTGCAGAAGCAGATGCCTCCATGTTTCCTGTGCAGCCTGTGGAACTGTGAGCCAACTAAACCTCTTTTCTTTACAAATTACCCAGTCTCAGATATTTCTTTATGGCAATGCTAGAATGGACTAATAGAATACCATTTGACAAATGAGGAAAATGCTAGAATGTTTAAGTGAGTTAAAAACCTTTTTTTTTTTTTTTTTTTTTTTTTTTTTTTTTTTTTTTTTTTTTTTGAGACAGAGTCTCGCTGAGTCGCCCAGGCTGGAGTGCAGTGGTGCAGTCTCGGCTCACTGCAAGCTCTGCCTCCCAGATTAACGCCATTCTCCTGCCTCAGCCTCCTGAGTAGTTGGGACTACAGGCGCCCACCACCACACCTGGCTATTTTTTTTGTATTTTTAGTAGAGAAGGGGTTTCACCATGTTAGCCAGGGAGGTATCCATCTCCTGTAATCCTTGTAATCCGCCTGCCTCAGCCTCCCAAAGTGCTGGGATTACCGCGTCCAGCCTAAGTGAGTTAAAAAAGCTTTAACAACATTCTTCTACTTAATAATAGCTACATTGAAATACAATTTGTATTCCATAAAATTCCCTGTGTTGAAGTATACAACTCAGTGGTGTTCAGCATAGGCACAGAGGTGTACAATCATCACTACTACCTAATTTTAGAAAACTTCATTATCCCCAAAAGAAACCTTCCACCCATCAGCAGTCACTCCTTATTTCCTCCTCCCTCCAACCGCGGCAGCTGCTAAGCTACTCTGTCTTTATGGATTGCCTGTTCTGGATACTTCACATAAATGCAGTTGTGCAATATGTGGTCTTTTATGTCTGGTTTCTTAACTTAGCATAAAGTTTTCTAGGTCTGTCCATGTTGGAACCTGTATTAGAGCTTCCATCCCTTTACAGCTGAATAATATCCCACTTTGTGGTTAGACTACATTTTGTTTATTCATTGGTCAGCTGATGGATATTTTGGTTGCTTCTATAGTTTGAATATTATGTATAATGCTGCCATGAGAATTTGTATACAAATTTTGTGTGAACATAGATGTTCATTTCTCATGGGTAGATACTTAGGAATGAAATCACTGGGTCATATGCTAACTCCATGTTTAACCTTTTGAGGAATTGCCAAACTTTTCCAAAGAGGCTGACCAGTTCTGCAGTCCCACCAGCAACAGATGTGGGACCCAATTTCCCCAGATCTTTATCAGTGCTCATTATTGCCAGTGTTTTTGTTTGTTTCTTTCTGTTTTTGTTTTAAAAGTTATAGCTATCCTGGCAGGTGTGAGGTGGTGTCTCATTGGGGTTTGCCTGATGACTAATGATGTTGAGTATATTTTCATATATAGTTGTTGGCCATGTGTAGATCTTCTTTAGATTGGTGTCTATTCAAATTGTTTACTCATTTTTGTGACTGGATATTTTGTCTTTGGATTGCTTAATTGTAAGAATTCTTTATATATTATGGATACAAGTCCTTCACCAGATATATATAATTTGGAAGTATTTTCTCCTACTGTGTGGGTCTCTTCAGTTTTTTGATGATACCCTGTGCCTCACACAGGGTTTCCATTTTGATGAAGTCCAGGGAACCTATTTTTTTTCCTTTGTTGTCTATACTTTTCATGTTATATCTAAGAATCCATTTCCTAACCTAATGTCATAAAATTTTATCTCTATGCTTTCTTTTAGGGTTTTTGTAGTTTTGGCTCTTACATTTAGGTCTATGTTCCATTTTGAGTTAACTTTTATATATAGTGTGAGGTAGGGGTCCAACTTCATTCTTTTGCATGTGGATGTCCAGTTGTCCCGCACCAATTTGTTGAGAAGACAATTATTTCCCAACTACATTGTCTTGGTATCTTTGTTGAAAATCAACTGACCATAAATTTAAGGGTTTATTTCTGAACTTTATTATATTATTATTTAGTTATATTATTTAGTTATATTCCATTGATCTATATGTCTATCATTATGCCTTCATTATTATAGCTTTGAAATACTGCAGCTATATAACTTCAGCTATACACTGAAATTGAGAAGTGTAAGTCCTCCAACATTGTTCTTTTTCAAAATCATTTTAGCTATTATTGGTGCCTCACATGTCCATATGAATTGTAGGATCAGCTTGTTAATTTTTGCAAACAAAATCTAGCTAGGATTTTGATATAGATTGAGTTGAATCTGTACATCAATTTGAGGAGTACTGCCATTTTAACAATATCAATGTTCCAATCCATGAACATGGGAAGTCTTTCCATTATTTAGATATCCCTTAATTTCTTACAATAATATTTTGTAGTTTTCAGTGTATAAATGTTGTACTTCTTTGGTTAACTTTATTCCAAAATATTTTATTATTTTTGATACCATTACAAGTGGAATTGTTTTCTTAATTCATTTTGGGTTGTTCTTTGGTTGTGTCCAGTTGAGTTTTTATATTAATGCTGTATTCTGCATATGTTAATGTAATATGCAATACATGTACACATATGTGTGTATATATATATTTATATATATATGCATGTATGTATATGTGTATAAATTTAAATATATGTATATTAAGAAATATATATGTATATATAAAATCCAAAAGGATTTTATACACCTGATAAAATTGTCTTAAATACATATATATTTCTATGTAACTACTTGTTATATAGAATTGGATTAACTACTCTTGGATTATTAAGTTAACTCTTGGATTAACTACTTGTCCTCATTTTTCCCTTTTTAATTTATTAGTTATACTTCTTCCTTTTGCCATCTTTTCCCCGTTATCTTTGAAATGAAATAATTAATTCTTGATATAAAAATGTAATGTAAGTTAGTGCTTTTTCTTCTTTGCAAATGCAGGGTCCTTTAAAGTTTGACTGAACTCATTCACATGTTAGCTTATTTGCTATTGTTTTGATGTTTACCTTCTTTACGTGTCTTTATATACGTCACATGACGTTACTATTTTTGTTTCATGCAGGTGATATTCATTTAGACTTATCTGTTATTTTCTCTTCCCATTGCAACTTATTCCTTTATGCATTCTCAGCCTTCTCTGAGATCATTTCCTTTCTGCCTGAAAAGTACTCTTTAGAACTTCCTTTAGTCTGTCTGTGAGTGTTGAAATCCATCAGTTTTTGTTTGTCTGAAATGTCCTTTTTCAATTTCATTTTTGGAGGATGTTTTTGCTCTGTGGATTCTAGGTGGGCAGTTTTTGTTTTGTCTCTTTAATGACTGAAAAAAGTATATCATTGTCTTCTGGCTTCCACTGGTTATCTTGAGACGCTACCTATCAGCCCTACTGTTGTTCCTTCGTGAGTACTCTGTATATTTTCTGGTAGATTTTAAGACTTCATCTCTGCCTTTTGTTTACAGCAGTTTTGCTGTGGTGTGTGCCTAGGTGTGTTTTCCTTTGTCTTATTCATGCTGTGGCTTTGGAGGGCCCTATGCTTCTGTCATTTAAATGATTTCCTCATTTTGGAAAATTCTTGGCCATTGCTCTCAAACACTGGGTTCACGGCTCTCCCCCCACTCCCGCAGGTGCTATGCATTCACGTGGATGAGACCCTTCCGACGGCCCTATATTTCTCTCATACTTTTATTTTTTATTTTATTTATTTATTTATTTATTTTTTGAGACGGAATCTCGCTCTGTCGCCAGGTTGGAGTGCAGTGGTGCGATCTTGGGTCACTGCAATCTCCACCTCCCAGGGTTCAAGCAATTCTCCTGCCTCAGCCTCCTGAGTAGCTGGGACTGCAGGTACCCACAACCATGCCCGGCTATTTTTTTTTTTTTGTATTTTTTTTAGTAGAGACAGGGTTTCACTGTCTTAGTCAGGATGGTCTCAATCTCCTGATCTCCTGATCCACTTGCCTCTGCCTCCAAAAGTGCTGGGATTACAGGCGTCAGCCACCACGTCTGGCCCTCTCTCATACTTTTAAAATGTACTTTCCATCTTTAAAACATTTTCTCACTTTAGACAGATTTTTTTAATTGCCTTCTCTTCCAGTTCAGGAATCTTCTCTTCTACTATGTCTAATCTGCTGTTAAATCCAGCCATTGATTTCTTAATTTCAGTTACTGAGTATTTCAGTTCCGGAATTCCTATTTGATTTAGAAAAACATATTTCAGTTTTCTGATGAAGTTCTCCATCTTGTCATCTCTTTTCTCGATTATATTAATCATAGTTATTTTAAATTTGTATTTGATATATCTCTATCTAGACTGTCTTTGATTCTGCTGGAATATTTATATTTTCCCATTGTTTACTGTTGAGTGATCTTATCTTTTGATATGACTGGCAACTTTTAATTGTCCATAGCTATTTTTAAAAATTACTGCGTTAAGTTCAAATTAGCAAGAAAAAAAACAAATAATCCCATCAAAAAGTGGGCTAAAGTCATAAATAGACAATTCTCAAAAGAAGATATACAAAAGGCCAACAGACACATGAAAAAATGCTCAACATCACTAATGATCAGGGCAATGCAAATTAAAACCACAATTCGATACCACCTTACTCCTGCAAGAATAACCATATTAGAAAATCAAAAATAATAGATGTTGGTGTGGATGTGGTGAAAAGGGAACACTTCTACGCTGCTGGCAGGAATGTAAACTAGTATAACCACTATAGAAAGCAGTACGGAGATTCCTTAAAGAACTAAAAGCAGAACTACTATTTGATCCAGCAGTGCCACTACTGGGTATCTACTCAGAGGAAAAGAAGTCAGCATATGATAAAGATACCTGCACATACATGTTTATAGAGGCACAATTTGCAATTGCAAAAATACGGAACCAGCCCAAATGCCCATCCGTCAATGAGTGGATAAAGAAATTGTGCAACGTATATATAGGATGGAATACTACTCAGCCATAAAAAGGAATGAATTAATGGCAATTGCAGCAACTTGGATGGAACTGGAGACTATTATTCTAAGTGAAGTAACTCAGGAATGGGGAACCAAACATTGTATGTTCTCACTCATAAGTTGGAGTTAAGCTATGAGAAGGCAAAGGCATAAGGATGATACAATGGGCTGGGCATGGTGGCTCATGCACTTTGGGATGAGCCAAAGTGCATTTGGGATGAGTAATCCCAGCACTTTGGGAGGCCAAGGTGAATGGATCACCTGAAGTCAGGAGTTCGAGACCAGTCTGGCCAACATGGTGAAACCCTGTCTCTACTAAATACACAAAAATTAACTGGGAGTGGTGGTGAGCACCTGTAATCCCAGTTACTTGGGAGACTGAGGCAGGAGAATCACTTGAACCCGGGAGGCAAAGGTTGCAGTGAGCCAAGATCACGCTGCTGCACTCCAGCCTGGGTGACAGAGTGAGACTCCATCTTAAATAAATAAGTAACAATGATACAATGGACTTTGGGGACTCAGGGAAAGGGTGGGAGAGGGGTGAGGGATGAAAGACTACAAGTTGGGTTCAGTGTATACTTCTTGGGTGATGGGTGCACCAAAAGCTCACAAATTACTACTAAAGAACTTACTCATGTAGCCACATACCACCTGTTCCCCAAAACCCTATGGAAATAAAACATTTAAAAAATAAAAGTAAAAATTATAATGACTGAATTAAATTGAAGTTTTGGGTGGCTTTAGTTTCTTACAGCTTAGATAAGCACTAGGGTTTGCTTCAGAAAGATCATCTTAATTGAATCTGGGATTGAGTTGATTGGAAGGTGAGCTTTAATCTCCCAACGGGCTGATCTAGTTCTTTCTGTTGTACTCACACTTCCAGAGGGCCCCGCCTGAAATACCGGATTGCTTTTGCTGAATCCCCTGCCCCCAGCCCTCTTTATGCAAATGAACACCCATTTTTGTCTCGCTAGTCCCACAAGATGGCTGGAAACTCTGCTTAGACTCTTAGACGCGGCTTCTGTGTCTTGAGGAGAATGGAGAAGTGCCTTATTTCCAAATGTCCTTTCCTCTGGGATCTCAGTCCGGCAATTCCTCATCGACTGGCAGTGCTCTCCAACACCTTCACACAATTAATTTTCTGTATAGAGTCCAGATTTCTTAGCTGTTTTTAGCAGAATTATTAGTTTACAAAAAAAAAAAAAAAAAAAAAAAACCCAATAAAGAAAGATGACCATTGCTGGAAATGGAGAACCAGTCTTTATTATTTTTCTTTTTTTCTTTTTTTTTTTTTTGAGACGGGGTCTCACTCTGTCACCAGGCTGGAGTGGAGTGGCAGGATCTCGGCTCACTGCAATCTCCACCTCCCAGGTTCAAGCGATTCTCCTGCCTCAGCCTCCTGAGTAACTGGGAGTACAGGTGCCCGCCACCACGCCCAGCTAATTTTTTGTAGTTTTAGTAGAGACGGGCTTTCACCATGTTAGCCAGGATGGTCTCAATCTCCTGACCTGGTGATCCGCCCGTCTCGGCCTCCCAAAGTGCTGGGATTACAGGTGTGAGCCACGGTGCCCGGCCAAGTCTTTGTTATTTCTAAAGCATGAACATATTCCCCTACATTGTTTTCTAAAGTACTTATAGCCTTTCCTTCTGTATTTTTCTTTAATTCATGTAAAATTGATTTCTTGCACAGTGTTGGGGAGGGCCCCAGCATGTGAGGAGCTGAGAGGAGACAGGGCTGCGCTCCCCTTGTCTGTCACTCCTGTCAGCGTCTATAAAATTCTTTTGTTTTAAAAATGTTAATTCCCATACACATACCTCTTTGGATTAAGCGGGTTTTTTTTTTTTCCTGACTCTTGTGACAAGAGAATTTATAGACCCCTTGTCACTCTTGCCAGTCATGTGTCTCCTTGGAAGGTATGGCTCAGCGCCTGCACCTGCCTAAGATCCGAGACAGGATGGGTCACTCCTCAAAGAAAGCAGAGGGTAAAGGAGCACTGGCTCTGAAATGGAGCTTCTGGGGATGGTGGCTTTGACAAGCCAGGGGCGGATATAAAGAAGACAAAACAACTTTGACCCAATCATAACAGTCAGAATTAGAAAGTCATTTGCAAATGGTTTCCGGAATTACATAGACCCCATGGCCTGAGCAGGTGTTGGGGAACCTCAGAAGTCTGGAATCTCCACCATATTGAAAAGGAGACTGGGGGCTTGGAAAGGGCCCCTTTGTGCTGTCCATGGCCATATGGACCCCACAGCTGCAGGGGCAGCCTGAGCAGGGCTGAGGACAGCAGCTTTGGTGTGGACTGTGCGAGACGCCAGCAGAGCAATTCCAGTTCCCAGGACAGCGCCAGATGGGCCACTCCGGGTGTATTCAGGGGCCCTACGCTGCCCCAAAGTGCTGAGTTCTCCACCTTCAGGCAAAGAGTAACAACAAATCTAGAACTCTCCCATCATCTAAAGGAGGGTGGATGAGACCCTGACAGTCGGGGCTTCCAAAGCACGGATCTCATCCCCTCCTTGCGTGGGTGGTGGCCAAGGGAGACACAGGTCCCAGGTCAACAGAGACCACAGTATCCAACCTATTACTGCATGACGAGAGAATGTGGCACAGTCAGGCCTCCTGTTCCTTCTTCCCTCTCCCCCTCCTGCCTCCACTGGCCGAAACGGAAGCCTACTTCTGGGCAGAAGTGGGTCTGGAGGGCTGACTTTCACCCAGCCAGAGACTCGGAGGGTCCAGGCCTGCTTCATGGCCACCCCGCACAGAGAGGCCTCTGAGACCCGGGGCCCACAGCCCTGACACCAGACACCCTTCCTAAGGCCCGAGGCTCTGGACCCTGACCCTGGAGAGCAATGCGGTGAGAAGAAGTCCCCCGTGCTGGCCTGGACTCCAGGGCCACCCAGCAGAGAAGTCCCCGCTCTGCACTTGGGGACAGGAGGAGGCCTGGGGGTAGGGGAGGTGGGGAGAGAGAGGCTCACTCCTGATGCTGCCAGCAAATCTGAGGTTTGGAAACAAAGCAGGCAGCTTGGGAGGACAAGAAAACAGTTCTTTCTTGTAGTTATGGAATAGGTTTCCCCCCAAATCTGTGGCTACCGGGAACCTCAGAATGGGACTTTATTTGGAAATAGGGTCTCAGCAGATGTAATCAGTTAAGATGAGGTCATATTGGACTAGGAGGGTCTGAATCCAATGAGTGTGTCCTTATAAGAAAGAAAAGAGAGACACAGACACACACAGACACGCATCATAGACACACAGACACACACAGAGAGATACACACACACATGATAGACACACACAAGCACACACAGACACACACACACAGAGACACTCACAGACACGCACACAGAGACACACACACAAAGACACAGACACACATTATAGACAAACACAGGCACACATGCAGAGACACACACAGACACACACATAAACAGACATACATCATAGACACACACAGACATGCACAGACACACATCATAGACACACAGACACACACAGAAACACACAAACATCATAAACACACACAGACGTACACAGACACACATCATACATACACAGACACACACACAGAGACACACATAGACACACATCACAGACATGCACACAGACACACATAGACAT
>NC_045444.1:126355024-126387088 GCF_002776525.5 Piliocolobus tephrosceles | reverse complement strand
AGACACACAAAGGCACACACAGACACATACAGAGACACACACAGAGAGACACAGAAACACACAGAGACACACACAGAGACATGCAGAGACACACACAGAGACACGCAGAGACACACATGGATTCACATGGATGAGAAGGCCCTGGGTGGGAAAGGCTGAGACTGGAGTGATGTGTACCGGCCACGGATCGCCACGGGCTGCCACCAGAAAAAGGGAGAGAGGCACAGAGCAGGTTCCCCTCAGAGGCCCAGAAGGACCCAGGCCTGGCAACCCCGATCCCAGACTCCAGGCTTCCAGGCTGTGCAACCCCTGATCTTAGACTCCAGGCTTCCAGGCTGTGCAAGAATAAATCTCTGTTCCCGTTCACCTCTGGGTTTGTGGCAGGTTGGTACAGCAGCCCTCAGAAACAGCTACACCCCTATACTGTCCCTCACACCCTGTGTGCCCCTGTAGGTCACCGAGAGCCCCTGAGGTGAGCGCAGGGAGGGTGGGCTCGAGCTCGCGGGACTCGGGCGGCTGGGAAGCCGTGGCTCCTCCCCTGGAGCAAGGGAGAGGCAGAGGAGACGCACAGGCCTTGGAGATGCCGGAGCCAGGGCCAGATCCAGGAGCACCGTGGCTGCGCTCTCCAGAGGCCTTCTGCAAATTAGCCCAGCTCAGGAAACTCCAGAGAGAAAGGTAAACGGTGGAGGAGGAGACAGAGCGTGGGGCGTGGGGTGTGCTGTCCTGAGGCACCAGGCACCCCGAGGTCATCCTGAGATGACTGAGGCATTGCATTCACCCACGCAGGGGCTTGCAACAGATAAAACAGCCCAACAGCAAACCAAAACCACCTGATCACAAGGTGGAAAGAGAATGTCAAGGTGGTTGTCTCTGGGTGGTAGACTTTTTCTATTAGTTCTCTGTATTTTCTAAATTCTCTATAGTGATGATGTGTTTCTTTGCAAATGAAAAAGAAAATATCCTGTTGCTTTTGAAGGGTCTTAATTAATAGGATGAACACTGAAACTTACAAGCCACAGGCTCCACAATTATGGGGGTAAGACAGCGGTCTGGTGTGTTCTGGTGTGGGGGTGACTTTCTCATCACCAGCTGGGCTGAGCAAGGCAGCGTATTTGACACAGTTATATCTGCTGGCTTGGAAAGCAGTGACTCATGGTTTTAGATCAGCAGTTCTCAAAAACTTCCCAATTGATCTCCAGATTAGCATAGGACCGTGTTTTCGTATATTTGTTATAACTATCAAATTGACATTAAAAATTAGAGCACAATTTTAAATATCATTTGTTAATTCACCAAAAATTAACCGTTACAAACCCGTTACATGTCAGCACAGATATCTTAACTTTTGATGAAAAATATAATTCTATTTTCTGAAACCCCCCCAAAATGGAGAAAAGCGGCACGTTTTTTTTTTTTTTTTTTTTTTTTTTTGCATTTTGCCAAATCTCTTCAGTGTTTGGCTTGATAGAAGACAGCTGGATTTTCCTATCTGTTTCTGCATTCAATCTGCTGCTATATCATGTCTCAGTTGAAGTATATTAAGAAAATGTGGCCTCATACAGATAGCTGGAAAAGAGAGGAGTATTTAAATCACCTTTTTTTGAGAGGGAGTCTCGCTCTGTCACCCAGGCTGGAGTGCAGTGGCGCAATCTCAGCTCACTGCAAGCTCTGCCTCCTGGGTTTGCACCCTTCTCCTGCCTCAGCCTCCCGAGTAGCTGGGACTACAGGCGCTCACCACCACGGCCGGCTAATTTTTTGTATTTTTAGTAGAGACGGGGTTTCACCGTGTTAGCCAGGATGGTCTCAATCTCCTGACCTCGTGATCTGCCCGCCTTGGCCTCCCACAGTGCTGGGATTACAGGCTTGAGCCACCACACCCAGCCTAAATCACATTTTTAGATAGCTGTGGATACTGTTCTTTGACACCACACTAAAACTTGACAAACAGTAGTTTCTTGAAGATTGTTTGTAACGTAGGATCTGAAACCATATCAAAGAAAGGACTTTTCTTTGTTCCATTAACACCCCCTGGTCTATCTTGCCCATGACATTTACATTTGTTTTCACCCATGAGTGATTTTATAGAAAACACTCTTTAGTCATTTAGAACACCCTGGTTCACTGATGTGTGTGGCTCTCCTGAATCATGGACACATCTCATTATATAAAAGATCGCTTTTATTAGTAACACCGTCCATCTCATCAGAAAAGTCTGTAAGTGTGGGGATGTTATCAAGCTCATTATGCAAATTTTCCAAAATTCTAGTTTTTGCTTGCAAGCTTGAATTTTATCATTGGCAACAGATATTATCGGTTGCTTTTTTTGAAGCCAAAGATTTATTTCATTCATCCTCGAGAAAAATGTCTGCAAAATACCCAAGTCCAATTAGCCACAGTTTGTCCATTAGTCTTTTTTTTTTTTTTTTTCAAATTAAAATGGTGTTCCATGAAAAAGGCGGCCAGTGCAGCTGGCAACTGAAATGATCCTAACACGTGCTTTTCCTCCAGTTGGCGTTGGTAGACGGTGAAAGTGCTTTACCTGCACTTCCCATTTTGTCATGCAGAATATTAAAGAGATGTATACTTACGAATTTGGATTTTTAGGCGGGGTGCAGTGGCTCACGCCTGTAATCCCAGCACTTTTTGGTAGGCTGAGGTGGGCGGACCACTTGAGGTCAGGAGTTAGAGACCAGCCTGGTCAACATGGTGAAACTCCATCTCTACTTAAAATACAAAAATTAGCCAGGCCTGATGGTGGGCGCCTGTAATCTCAGCTACTCAGGAGGCTGAGGCAGGAGAATTGCTTGAACCCAGGAGACGGAGGTTGCAGTGAGCCAAGATTGCACCACTGCACTCCAGCCCGGGTGACAGAGCCAGACTCCCTCTCAAAACAGACAAACAAACAAACAAACAAAAGAACTGTGATTTTTAAAAAGTTAATAATTTGGATGGTTTTATCAAAGACATTTTAAGTAAAATCTGCATTTTCTTTCCTGCAAATATGTGGCAGTGACCACCACCATGACTACTGCCTGTCTGGGTGCCGCTGCCCTGATTCCTGCTGAGGCACCAGCAGTTTGAGTGACAGCGGCTTTTGTATCTCAGTGTAGACGTGGTGACATTTGCCTTTGTATTACACTGAAAACAGTTCTGACCTTGAGAAACCTGTGACAGAGTCTCGGGAAACCGCAGGGGTCTGTAGACCGCACTTTGAGAACCATGGTTTTTTTGTTGTTTTTTTTTTGTTTGCTTTTTTGAGATGAGTCTCAGTCTGTCGCCCAGGCTGGGGTGCAGTGGCACGATCTCAGCTTACTGCAAGCTCCGACTGCCGAGCAGAACCCCTCTTTCAGGTGACTTGTAGAGTCATGTAGGTAATGTGTGTAGAGCCACGTGGAGTTAGGTGTGTAAGTGTGTATGTGTGTGTGCTTAGGCGTGCATTTTTTTTTTTTTAACCTAGCGGGGACTTTGCTGGTTTGAAAGGTTTCAGAGCGATTCCTTCCTCTGCACAACTCTAACAGAGCAGATGAGCTGGGGTGTGGACGGCCTGGGACTTGTGAATCCGGGCCGCATGCAGAGGGGAGCGCCTCTGCTCTTTTCCCACCGCCGCTCTCCTCCCTGCGGTCTGGACTCAGCGCTCCAGCTCCGCATGGGGTCTCGGTGAGGTCCCACATCTCCCTCCGCAGGTCCTTATCAGGCACAGGAATGGTTTCTTTCCAGGTTGAAAATAGCCCCCCGGGGGTTCATCCCGAACCCCCATTCATCTCCCACATGCTCTCCTCCCCATCAAGGGGCTGTCCCAGGCTGGGAGCTGGCGAGGAGGGCGCTCCAGGGGACGGAGCAGGCCCACGTGGCTGGAGGAGGTGAGGTGGCTGGAGTGTCTGCTGGGACACTGCCATGGCCTCGGGGACTCCCCCTTCACTTCAGATCTCCCAGTTATAACCCCACTGAATTATTTCTCTTACAACTGGCTGTGCCGACATCTTCTTTGGCCGCTGGATCTTAGAGTCCAGGCCTTCCCCTGCACAGGTCACTGGATTAAATCAGGCGTTTCTCTCGCTGTTTGGGGGTCAACATCTGTCCTACACCCTTGAACCAGGGCGAGTGACTCCCAGCATGCCTCTGGGCAGCATCTAAGCCACTCCGGCAGCCGTGGTCTCCGTGAGGACTCCTCACTTGGCTTACAGGGACAGGACAGTCCCTCTCGCCCTGTGGTGTCTCTGAGGGCTGGTTGGGGTGGACATCGATGCCCTCAGCCTCTGGAGAGCCCTGGGCCTTCTTCATGTGGCCTGGAGGACGGTGGCCGGAGCTGGCAGAGTGGGTCACAGCCTCTGAGCACGCCCGGTGGTGGCTTCTGTGGGGGCTTTGACAAGGGAACAGGACCTAGGCTATATTCTGTCACCCCAGTGTCCTCTTGTGACAAATGTGTTTGGCAGATGACAGAAGAAACAAGAAGTCACTGCTCAAAGACCTTGGTGGCCTCACAGAACCTCCTAAAGCATTCTCTAGACAAGAGCTCGTGGTGGCTCTGGGTCGGTGAAGATCCAGGAAGGGCGTTGACACTAACCCTGAGCCACTTGCAGGGTGCGTTCTGCCTGTGCCCCACCATGTGGGCCCTGTCAACTCTTAGCTTTTATCAGGCATTTAATGGAAAGCTGAGGAGAAAGGACTCCCTCATTTTGAAACTCCTCAATGGCTTGGCCCGAGGATAACACCAGGTCAGAGCTGAGCTGAGGCCTCAGAGAGAAGAGAGCAAGCGGCAGAGTCTGTAGTGGGCGCTGGGGCTGGAGGGAGCTGGAGAAAGCTGGAGGCGTGGGGACACGTGGTAGGTCAGACTTCCAGGCTATTTGATAGGAAGGTCACAAGGGCAAGATGAGGTCAGGCTGAAGAGTTTCAGATACAAAACCCCAGTGCCATATCATTTCCTGAGCAATTCAAGGGTCATTCAGGAACTGTGTAATCTCCTCCTTGGGCTTCATCCCTGGGAAGAGCTAGCCTCAGTGCCCGTGTACTTGGCAACATGGATTCTGATTCCTGTCTAAAAGTCACTGATCAGCACTGCACAGTAGTGCTAGACACTAACTGCCTCCCCACTGCGGGGTGTGCAGCAATACGCGTTTGTTCTCACACTCATGGGTCTGCAGGCTCATCAGCATTCTGACGATCCAGGCCGCGCTGGAGGCTCTGACCATCTGCAAGTTGGGTGAATGTGGCTTCTCATAAAGGATAAGGATCAAGTCTGTTCCACGCTTGTTCTTTCTGGGGACCAGGTTGAAGAGTTAACAACTCATGAGGAATGCTTTCCTTATAACATCACAGACGGACAGGAGTCCTGGTGAAATGTGCAGGTGCACCGAAGTCGTCGGTTCAGGTGCAGTCTGAGAATGTTCCACTGGCCAAAAGATGTCACATGACCAAACCCAAAACCAATGGGACAGGAAAAAGTCTATCCCACCCACAGTGGGAGAGGGAAGGGAGTGAATGTTGGCTGAGTCCATCCAAACTCACACACTTAAGCCCTATCCACCACCTTTTGAAGCAGGGTTAGGATGACTAGGGGCTAAGGTCTGGGCTGCTCATCTCTGCATCTTCAGCTGAACTATGGCTCACTCTTGTTGCTTAGGAGTAGAGAGGGTGAATGGAAGACCCAATAGTCAGATCTGGGCTAGATAAGGTGATAAGGGGATAGCACTGAGCCTTTGGCAAGTGAGCCGGCACCTCTTATAGGAAGACAAAAGCTGGCCTCATCTGGACCTGGTCCATGGGATGCTGCCCTCCTCTGCAACAAGGACAGTGAGCCTGATCCACAGGATGCTGCCCTCTGTTGGGACAAGAGCAGCGGACCTACTCCATGGGATGCTGCCCTCCTTTGCAACAAGGATAGTGAGCCTGATCCACAGGATGCTGCCCTCTGCTGGGACAAGAGCAGTGGACCTGGTCCGTGGGATGCTGCTCAGGTGTTTCTCTCCCTTTCTGGGGGGTCAACAACTGTCCTACACCCTTGGACCAGTACAAGTGACTCCCAGCACGGCTCTGGGTAGCATCTAAGTCTCCTGCAACAAGCATGGTGGGCCTGGTCCCTGGGATGCTGCCCTCTCTTGGAACAAGGGTGGTGGACCTTGTCCATGCAATGCTGTACTCTCCTGCAACAAGAATGGTGGACCTGGTTCATGGGATGCTGCCGTCTGCTGGAGCTAGGACAGTGGACCTGGTCCACAGGATGCTGCACTCTTCTGCAACAAGGACGGTGGACCTGGTCCACAGGATGCTGCACTCTCCTGGAACAATGATGGTGGATCTGATCTACAGGATGCCACAGTCTCCTGGAACAAAGACAGTGGACCTGGTCCATGGGATGCCGCAGTCTCCTGGAACAAGGGTGGTAGAAGCAATTGGTCATTTCCAAGAACATCAGGCTGTGCACCTGAATACCTAATGTGATGGCAGGACAGCCTACAAAATCAAGGGCATCAGAAACCCTGGACTGAGGATGCTCAGCCACAGATGGAAAGGCAACCTGTGAATGTCTTGCTCCCCACTTGTGGCGCGCACTTGATGCCCGGCCTTGGAGTATGGAGAGCGAGAGCCCCTCTGTGTTGGCAGATCTCTTCTGCAGGTTTAGGGCTCAGATGGGCCTCCCGTACTCTGCTGTGCCCCGTCTGACTTACTGAGGGTCTCCATCTCCTTCTCGTAGTCTCTGGCTTTGACAACCTTAGAAAACAGCTAACCAAGGAAGAGTCAATGGTGACCAGGGGCTCCCCTTTTGAATCAACCAATTGTGATAACATATTTGACCTGGTTTCACTAAAATATGAGAAGACCGTTTTTATTCCCAAATGGTGGGCCGTAGCAGGTTCCTCCCCCTGGCCTGGCCCTAACCCCCCATTGCCCCCAGGACACAGTGAATACTCACAGGAGGCACGTGGGCTGGCCACGATCCTGTCCCTGCTGGTGTCTCTGATTTCCTCACTCCCACCCCCAGCTCACCCTCCTCCCTGGCATGCAGAACCATACGTGGTCCCTTGAAGCTCTGTGGCCTCTGAAACTTCTTGTCCTTGGTAGGGGCTGTGCTCTCTACGCGGAGCTGCTTCTCTCCCTCCCCTAGCGGGTGCGCTGTGCTCCCTCCTGTCGGAACCGTTAACGCTCAGCCGTCATCAGATCCTCCCAGCCCTGGGTTCCTGGAGGGCAGAGCCTGTGTCCGACTCACCTTTGCCTCTCCAGCGCCCACCCCAGTGCCTGGCACAGAGCAGGTGGCATGAAATGAGTATTGGGTGGACATATGAATTACCAACAAAAAGAGAGGGGCACTGAGAAAGGGAGGGTTTTGTCCCAGGCTGGGCAAAGTACTCATCAACCCTTGCATGTGCTGGTGAATGTTGAACAACCGACTCTCAAAGCAAAAACAAAGTCCCCGATTTCTAGTGTTTGCTGATTCCCACGGTGTAAACACTCCTGGCATGGCTGACTTCAAGCCGATGATGCAGAAATGGGAAGAGGAGAGTGGGCTGTCACGAGCTGGCATGAGCTGGCTCAGGCACACACTGGCACTGGGTCTGTCCCCTGTGCCAGGCCCTGGGGGCTGTTTCTCCATCTGTCGACTGTCTGTCAAATGAGGCCCCAGAGAGCTGTGAGTTCTGGGCCCAGGCATGCTCCTTATTCATTCATGAAGTGGAGAAGACCCTGAGCTGGAAACGTCAGGGCAAGCAACTGAGATCTGCTCCCAGAGACTCGGGAAATGGCAAGAAGACAAAAAGCCGGGGCTGCGAGGCTGTGCGCTTCAGAAGGTGGCCCTGAAGTGTCCGTTCTGGTCTGAGACTGGAGTCAGTGTTTCCCGCCAGACTGGTCTCCCGTTCTCCTGCTCTGGTTTGGGACGGGCCCCAGTGAGAACATCTTGTGCTGGAGCACAAACCCAGCCTGAGCTCTGGATGGCTGAAGCACAAACTCAGCCTGAGCTCTGGATGGCTGGGAGAGGCCCTTGACCCTTCCTCAGAAGGCTCTGGCTCATGTCATGGGCAGGCTCTGGCTCACGGCTCACGTCACAGGCAGCCTTTGGCTGACGTCATGGGCAGGCTCTGGCTGACATCACAGGCAGGCTCTGGCTCATGTCACCGGCAGGCTCTGGCTCACGTCACAGGCAGGCTCTGGCTCTCCCGGTGCCCTCGGCACCCCCACCAGTATCTGGGGCATCGTTTCTCTCTATCTCCCCTCCTCTGATCCCGAGGCCCAGACTCCTGCCTGGCCTACCTGCAACCCTGGCTGAGCTTAGCAGAGCTGGGGGCAGCTGGGACAGGGTGGGGACCGTGGAACACAGCAGGGGAAGGGAGTTGGGAGGCCTGGGGGTGCATGGGGAGAACTGCTTTTGCTTCTCAGTCATGCCTTGAATCCCTGCACAGTCTCCTCTAAAATGCAGAGGTACCCCCAGTTCCCTTGGCGTCTCCAGGCCCTAGGACACCATCCTGCTCTGGCCTTGTGGAATCCTCAGGTGGGCTCTGGGCCCTGGGGGGCTGGGCAGGGCCTGGGAAAGCTGTTCTCCCACCGGATGCCAGCCAGCAAGGTGAGCGCCTGTCAGTAGATGGCTCCCTGGCTGGGCAGGGGGCTGTTCTGATGCCTGGAGACCCGCCATGCAGCAGGAAAGGGCCACTCACTCCGGTCCAGACAATTGCCCAGGAATGCAGCTGGTGTTGGGCTCTGCACTGGCTGTGGAGACTCGGCCAACACCGGCCTCCTGGGGGACGTGGTTGTGGGATCTGGGAGCCTGCATCAACCCTGCTTCACAGTTTATGACACGGCTCACACACAGCCACCAGGTGCAGGATTGCAGGCGTCAGAGGGAGACTGGGGACCATGAGAACGACGAGGGTGCTGTCACCGGCCAAGGCCCAGAGTTAACTCGTCCCTATGGAGCGATGATTAGCGTTTAATTTGCTTTGCCACCCGCCCCACTTCTCTCTCTCCCTCTCTCTCTCTCTATCACACACACGCACACACGCACACACTTACTCTACCATTTTATCACTGCTGCCTGAGATGGTAGCTATAGATACAGATAGAGCCCTTCACTCAGAAACACTTTTTGAGGCTGAAGTGAGAGAACTCCCACTTAGGAAATTACAGGGAATGTGTCTTCTAGGTGGAGACTGACCAGGCATTCGAGGCAGAACCCCCATGTCTGCAAGGGCCGCCCTGTGGGACCCTTGTCTCCCAGCTGGAAGCCACCCACATCCTGCTTTGGGGAGAGCCATCTGCAGGCTGGTGACGTGCATGAGCTGGCTTCAGGCTGGGGTGGAGGCACACCCTTTGAACACGCTGGGCGGGGGCTCAGCAAAGCGACCACACTGTCTTGGTGTGTTTTCTAAACCTGCATGCAGAGCTCACTGCCCTTCTTCTTATTTTTGGAGGGGTGTGCATCCTAGTGCTGGTCCAGGAGATGAGTGGCCCAGAACCGAGCCTGTCTGGTGGGAGGCCTGAGTGGGCCTGGCCACCATGACGTGGGTTCGGCAGTGACAGTGATGGTCTCATTCAGGGGACCACAGAGTCAGCAGCACCCCCTGGAGGGAGAGGATGGGCTTTCTGCTGGCCCCCTGGAGAGAGGGTCATGGGGAGGAAAAGGCTCACGAAGCCCTGGTAGGGCATTGCCCAGTGGGCCAGCCTGAGGTGGGCCCTGGCCTGAGAGTTTGGAGGCAAGTTTGGAGGCACACTGCGGTGGGAGGCAGGGGAGACAGAAAGGGCCTGAGGAGGAGGCTGCCTGGACAGGTCTGGAAGGCGTGTCTGGGTCCCCAATTGATGAGGTCGACAGAGCTCCACGCTCTGACCCTTGCAGCCCCATGGCTTGACAAGGCCCTCATCAGTGTCCAGGCAGGCTGAGGAGCCCCGAGGAGGCCAAGGGCAGAGGTGTGGCCAGAGGGTCACAGGTACCAAGACAGGTGGCCAAGGAAGGGGCACGGAAGCTGGGCGCAGCCCTGCAGGGAATGCCCGGAAGGCCTGGACGGGGCAGCTCTGGGGACTGTTTCTGCACCTCAGACCAGCAGGGCCCATCCACAGGATTCCAGACCAAACAGGAAGTGTGTGTAGCCTGGACCCGGGGCCACAGCCTGGCAAGCGGAGGACACTGAAGAGCAGGCCACAGGGTGCACTCCTTGGACTCTTGTTTATGTTCCTTTTGCTTCTCAAATTAAAATTGGTCACAGACTGTGCAGAGGGTCATGTAGAATCATGCAGAGGCCATGTGCACACATGATCGTGTGTTTGCAAATGATCCTGCATGGGGGGCTTTGAGGCCCAGTTTGCCCCTTAGACAGTGCCAGTGCCTGGAATTTATATTTGTTTTTCTATCTCTGTTATTTATGTTCATGTGTTCTCCCCAGCAAAGCTAAGCCAGGAACCGGCCTTTTGAATCACACGGGCACCATCCTGACTTGACTTGGAATGTTCTAGAACAGGCCTGCCAGCCTGGAGACCGAGTCTCGGCAAGGGAGCTGCAATCAATGCTGCAGAGCACCTGTTTTTCTCTCTGAGGTGAGCAGGGCCCGTGTTCCGACAGTCCTTCACGGTGGGCGTTGTGGGCAAATCTCCTGAAAAGGTTTCTCTTTCAGAAAAAGAAAGACTTTATTCCACTGGGCAATCTGCAAACCAGGGAGACGCAACCTTTGGCATGAAACAAAAGCGTGTTCTGGGAGAAGAAAGAGAGGGGATGTCATTTATAAAGTTCTCACCGAGGTTCCCACTCTGGTCCGCTATGCAAATGTGGGATGCAAACTTGCTGAGCTCTGATTGATTGGCACAGGCGACGGCCCACGGTTGGGTCCAGATGGATTTCCCAGGAGCGGTGGGCTCCAGCGGTGTGGACAGCAACGGGCAGCTATGGAAGCAACAGAGTGCTGTGAGCCTGGGGGTTTCTGGGAGCGTAGAGTACGTGTGTGGCCTTTAGTCGGCAGATGTCCTCTTAGCTCTGTTTTGAATTTAGGCCCAGTTAGCCACGCAGGGTCCATCTTCAAGGACTGGCTCTTCCGGGATTTCCTGTTTAAGAAGCTCTAACTTTCTTCCTTTGTTCTCATCCCGCTGCAGGCTTTCCCCCGGAAGAGAGCACCCACAGAGAAGGTGTGGTTCCTCCCACTCCCAGCCCTCCACGTCCATCGCCCTGCAGACCCCACTGGCCTGAGCCCTGACCTGGCAGCGCTCCTGCTCTCCCTGGGCAGTCACTGGCTTATTCTGCACCATGAAAGTCCTCGGGTCCATCTACTCAGAACTGGCTCAGGCTCAGAACCACCCCAGAGAGACCTTTCCTGGAAGCCGGGCTAGGACCCCAGCCAGGAGCAGCCCTGCCCGAGAGGCCCCGAGGCCTGGTCGGTGCCTGCTGTCTGAGCACACTGTGGGCCCAGGTTGGGCACAGAGAAGGGGTAGCCTGCCAGGTCCCCATGTGGAGCAGGAGGGGCCCCTAAGAGAGAAGATGCTGCGGGGTGGGTAACGCCCAAGGGGTGACTGGCAGTGGGAGCTGGGGAGGAATGAGCCCCCGGCCTTATGGCTTTTGTGCTCAAGGACAGACACCCTTTCCTAGAGATGGGGGAGCACTGAGAAGCTCAGGTGAGCCTGTGTGGCAGGTGGGCTTCGACCCAGGCCTCCCTCGTGGTTCCCTGAGGACAGAGGGAGCCCTGGGGTCCCGTCTGCCAGCCTTGCCCAGGGCTCACGGTCAATCTGTTGAAAGGCGATTGAGCTCCTGACTCGGTGAATGGGCCGTGAGCACATGAGCAGTGAGGCTGTGGAAAGCTTGGCCCGAGGGGCAGAGGCCAAGCCCGTGTCCTCGCTTGCTGTGTCCTGGGAGTCAGTCACCACCTCCCTGCTGACTTAGCTTACGCTCCTGTGCACCGGAGGAGGGCGCACGCGCGTCGGGTAGCAAGGGTGCCGACCGCTGCAGGGACACACACTCCTTAGTGATGGCGAAGCTGCCCGGAGGACGGCAGATGTAGCCTCATCCCACAGAGCGGGAGACAGGGAAGCTTGGCTGCAGGGGCGGGGTCCTGCTTGAAGTCCCCACCTCACCTGACATGCTCTGCAGAGATGGTGCTGGCACTGCCAGGCACAGGGCAAGTGGGATCCATGCAGGAAGAGTCATGGCCTCCATCTCCATCCTGCAGACTGTCCCCAACAGTGCACGCGTGAGACCCTGCAGGACAGGGAGCTGTCCCTCTGGGACAAGGCCCCTCCTTTGGGAAGGGGGATCACCCACAAGCGGCTCTTTTGGGCTGGCCTGTGGCAAGGGAGAGAGGTGGGTGGGAGGCAAGAGAGGCAGGTGGCCCCTCCTCAGCCCAGAGCCCCCTGGTCCTCTGCACCGACACAGGGATGGTGCTAAAGGCAGGGCCTGGGCAGAGATGGGTGGCCCCAGAGCAAGACCCGATCACTGTCGGGAGGGTGTGGTCTTCAGGGCAGCCCACCCAGCCCTCCTGGCGCTCCCTGCCCCGGCAGTGGGAACGGGCCCAGTGAGCTGGCAGCCACTTCTCATGAATATGCATTGATGAGGCCTGCTCCTTTGTGGGCCCCTCTGCTCACCCCCCCACCCCCCACCCTCAGCACTTATCTCTGGTGGTGAATAGGGTGCTATTGTGGGCAGGGCTGCAGAATTTTAATGACTTGCAAAATATAGTTAATTATGTAAAAAGACATCTTCTGCACTTTTTCATGTAAATGAGACAAATTAATTGGTGTTCAGTGGTTTTGAGAGCACCCGGTCCCAGGAGGGGAGGAGGGGCGATCTTGATGATTCTGAAGTAGGTGCTTGCCAGAAAGAAAGGTAAGAAAGGAGAAACAGAGAGGGGTAATTTCTGATCCATTTAGTTAATCCCATCACTAACCCTGCCTGGGTTTGTAACTCAAACCGTGAGAAAGCTCAGGCCTTGCATTCTCGGAGCTGCTGAGAGTCACTGAGAAGCTCAGGACCTCGGGTGGGGGGGCTGCCGGGAAAGGTGCTGGGGGTGGATCAGGACACCCAGGGGGCACTCTCTCCCTTCACCCCGCTGGACCCCAGCCAAGTTCCCAACAGTGGCCCTGAGGGTTGGCAATGCTGCTGGCCACTGTGGGGGCTGGGATGGGCAGTGTCTGCAGTGGTTCCAGGTGAGTCAGAACGTTTGAGTCAAACAACCTGCCACTTCAAAGGACTTAAACAGACCATCTCCAAAGAAGACACTCACACGGCCCATGAGCACAGGGCAAGCACTCAACATCGTTAGTCAGCAGGGAAATGGGAACCAAAACCGTAATGAGATTCTGCTTCATCCACTGGGATGGCTGGAGTCAAAACCGCAGAAAGCAAGCGTCTCAGGGGTGTGGAGGAGCTGGAACCCGGGTGCGCTGCTGGTGGGAGCGCCAAACGGTGCAGCCGCTGTCAAGTTTGGTATTGCCTCCAAAGGTCAAACAGAGTTACCAGATCAATCGAACAGCTTGTCCCCGGGCGTCCAACGGGTCAGATTCCTCAAGTGTGATCAACACTGTGGGTCAGATTCAAATGTCCTATTTTTAGTGGTGTTATTTTTTAGAAGATTTTCGTTTCACTTCTCCCAGGGGATAAACATGTATGTCAAGATAGCCTGCAGCCTGGGATGGTCAGTGCCTCAGATCCGCCAGCTGCTGACTTCTCGGAGCCGCGTAATCTGCTGTCTGTGGCTCCTGGATGTTCCTCACGTCACCAGCCCCTATGGCGGATGGTACGACGCCAACGCAGACACGGCTATTCCTGGAAGTGCATTTGCTACAACTGTCAATCATCATGAATCTCGCTTCAAAAGGAGTCTTTTTTGGAAAAATCTGCTGTTTCATGTTATCTCTCGGTGTGCGTGCTCAAAACATCCAGTCCGTTGGAACAGATGTGAAACACAGTTCAAGGGCCTGAGAGGAGTTCGCGGTGGAGAGTTAGACTCGTACGTGGCTGAATTCACCTGGAAAGGACGCTTTCTATTCCTAGTTGTTCTGCAAATGTCAGAGCAATTTTCTGTTAACTAATATGATGTTTTGGCTTTTGGCTTTAGTATGTTTTAGTACAAACATCCAGGGACAAATGCTTCCATTGAATATGTCTGAGAGACACATTGTTCAATCGATCTGAATTACCACAGGACTCGGGGATTCTACTTTTGGGTCTACACCCCAAAGGATTGAAAACAGTGTTGGCAAGAGATATTTGCACCCCCTTGTTCATAGCACTGTTGGAAATGATCAAAACGGTGGAGACAACCCACATGCCACTGGGTGCACAGAGAAAGAAAACCTGGTGCATCCATGCAATAGAATATTAGCCACAAAAGAGGAAATTCGGACACAGGTCACCACGTGGGTGGACCTTGAAGACACGATGCCAGGTGAAATGGGCCAGTCATAAAAAGACACATACTGTAAGATTCCACTTAGATGAGGTGCCTGGAGACGTCAGATTCATAGAGACAGAAAGTAGAAGGATTGTTGGCAGGGGCTGGGGGGATGGGGACTGGGGCGTTGGTGTCTCACGGGGACACAGCATTTGTTAGGAAATATGGAAAGGGTTTTAGGCACCGATAGTGGTGATGGCTGCACAACTCTAAGTACATCTAATGCCACTAAACTGTCCACTTGCAAATGGGATCATTCATTTGGAAAAATCTGCCGCTTATCCAGGATTTGCTGAAACCCTTGTCCAGGCCTGTGCCTGGCTGTGCAGTTGGGGAGGCAGGAGGAGGGAATAAGGACCGCTTTGGCCTCCTCTTGTGACTCCCCTGTGGACAGCCCTGGCTGGTCTCTGGCCTCTGCGGCAAAGGCACAGGCAGCTTCAGTGCACGGCGGCGCCTTCTATCCTCGGCATGGCCTCCTGGCTCTGTTACTAGAAGCCATCAAAGGTCACTGTACCCTCCATTCCCAGCCCGGAATCAAACCAAACCTGCCCCACTTGGCTTATCTTTCAGAAGCCCCCTCGGATCACTGGGCCTGGGTCTGGGTGTTGCTTCCCTCCGGAGGCCTCTGCTCTCCCTGGGAAACACCATGGGAGAGCAGCCAACAATGGGCTTCTATCTCCGGGTGAGAAACCAGATCTGGCTCAGCTCGGCATCCACCAGCACCTCATTCTTATCGCACCAGGCTGCCCAGCTAGTTCCACTTAGGATGAAACCCGACCTGCCCATGGCTGTTGGAGCCTTGCTGGCTTTGAAAATGAGAAACAGCAAATGGCACCAACTCCTTGAAAGCCCTGACAGGAAGCTTAACTCCCTGGATCTTTCCCAAAAGCTTTCAGAGCCCTTGGGGACAGCTGGTAGGACCCTGGAGACCTGCACGTGCGTATGTGGGGAGCCTGCTACCTCTGCCCCGTCAGCTGCACCTGCTGCAATCTCCAGTTTCCAGCCAAAGCCTCGGAGAGAGTGTGTCCCAGAGCAGCAGGCCTTACTGCCACCCCGGCAGGCTACCGGAGCCCTGGGCCAGAGCCACAGCCGGCGCCGCGCTACCCAACATGGGGGAGTGCGGCTCACAGGACCACGCCCCTAGCTGCTGGCTGGCAGTCCAGGGAGGAGTCTTTCTAGGAGGGCAGCCTGAAACTGAGCCCTGGAGAAGGGATCATCCCAGCAGGGTTGGGGTCTGCTTCCCCAGAACTCCCCACCATGCTTAGATCTTAGGATGGAGCACAGACACCAAAGCCAGACCTGCTCAGCACAGCCTGGCCCCAGGGCATTAGGTCCAAAGCTCAGGCCACTGGAGGACAGAGCTGACCACAGCCTCCCTGGACATGGCCCCACAGCTCAGGCCTGCCCATGACTCTGCCTGGTCCATGTCAGACCTTTTCAGGCTGGGGAGTGGCCCTTGCCTCACTGGGCAGTGAGGATGCAGAGACGCAGCTGGAGCGCTTCCTCCTGCTGACCACAGCTGGCCCTGGACACTGCAGGCCTCCAGCTCAGTTTGCCAGGAGGGCAGAAGGACAGGCTCCCAGAAAGGGGCTCATCCTACATCGCCCTGCTGGCACCCACCACTGTCCTGAAGAGCTGGCCAGCCTGAGCTCTGAAGGCCAAAGGAGCGGCTGGGCAGGAGCTGCCCACCCAGACCAAGTGACCACCCAGTCGTCCCAGCCACAGCGGCTGCTTAGCTCACACTGAGGTCTGCAAGGCCAGTCTGTAGCTGGAGTTGCACTAACCTCCTTCTGCTACTGCTCCCTGGCATGAAATCATCTGATCCAGGAGTCACAATAGGCCCTGATAAGGGCATTCACAGATGTGGAAAATACTGGAACAAAGTGTGGTTTCTGAAGCCCGTGGTGTCGTGGAAACTCCACAAAACACGAGCACGCTTAGCTGGGATATCTTGAAACCACAGCAGCCTCACTACTGCCTGATTCCCCCTGGGGGCTCGTCCAGCCTCTCCCTGCTCTTCCATTAATCATAGCCATAGTCTAAGAGGGTTACATTCTGACCAACACAAAATAGCACTCTCTCCTCAAAGTTAGATTACTCAGGTTAAAACCAATTCCCACCATAACCGATTACCTTCTGTTAATTCAATGACAACTCAAGGTAGTTAAGTTAAAAAGCAAGGATACTGAAAGACGTGCTGGAGACCGGCTCCCAGGCCTGCAGCCCAGCACCTTCACCTCCCAGCTCTCAGCACTGAGGTCAGGAGGAGTGTTGGGGCCTTGCCATCCCGCCTGACTTAGGTCCCTTTTTGTCTTCCTTGGAGCACCTTGTCCTAGAGGCTGAGGTGAAGGCTGCCCCTGCCAGCAGTGAGGTCCCTGCCTGTCTCCTGCTCTGGCCTGGGTCTGGGTCTGAGGGTTCTTCTCAGGGTCCCATCATGAGGCATAGGGCCTGGCCCTGGGAGCCACCCAGGAAATGAGACAGGTGGGAGGGGAGGGAGGGGGAGAGAGAATGGGGAAGAGGGAGAGGGAAGAGGAAAGGGGAGAAAGAAAAGAAAGGGAAAAGAGAGGCCTGGGACCTGGTGCTGGAACCCAGAGCAGGGCTGAGACCCTCTGTTCGGATTGGGAGTCAATGCCCAGCTGTTGGGGCAAAGCCTGAGGGCTGGCGGGGGCACAAGTGCTCACTGCAGAAACCAAAGCCATGCTGAAGTACAGGGCAGAACTCACAGGGCCCCTCTGCTCTGCTCTCTTTTCAGAGTAATCACCCTTCACAATAAGGTTTTCTTTTTTCTGACACATTTGCATATGTTTAAGGTTGTGTGCATATAAATATAACCTTAGTTTAACACATACATATGCTGACTTTTCAAGGTAATAATGTGTTTTAGAGATGTATGTCAGAATAGAAGTAACTCATTCATTTCAGCTCCCACATACGGATTGTGACGTATTTCCATGTGTGTGCTATCAGTAGTGCTGCACTGTTGATAACAATTGACTTTGGTTACCTCCCATACACCCTCTGATGTAAGCTCTGTCCATGGCCAGTCCCATGAGGTTGAAGATTTTGTCTGTTTGGCTCCCAGCTGTGTCCCCAAGGTAATGCCCGACTGGTCACAGCTGCAGCAAACTGTGAAACGTGTGTGTTCACAGATATTCCTAAAACGGAATGTCTGGGTCCATAGCCATGTCACCAAAACATGGATCATTCGGACAGAAATTGTGCCATTGCCTCACGGGGCTGTGCACCCTCATGCTTCTGAGAGCACCAGGCATCCCACCCCAACACCCTCAGCCTCCGTACACCTGCCCCTGCCACTCACTGTTGCCTCCCCTGCATCCCCTGCTCCCCGGCCAGCCCAGCATCTCTGGATAATCACTGGACGCTGGACGCCTGCCTCATTTTCCTTTGAGCCATTGGTCTTTGCTTAGAGACATGAGGGGCTTATGCATTCCAGATGCGAATCTTTTCTGTTTAATGTCACAAATATTTTCTTGTCCACTGCCTCACTTGTCTTTTCACCTGAAATATTCACTTGAAGAGATCTTTCAGTCTCTGAAAGTTGTTAAGATTCAAGAGGTATAGAAGTCTGTCAATATTTCAGAGCTGGCGGCAGTGGACGTCTCCTCCCAAGGACATGGGGCGTTTTCTGGGCAGACGTGGCTGTGTTCCCTGGGCTTTGTGCCCATGGAAGTTTCCGGGCTTGGCAGCAGCTTGGCAAGCCCCTGAAGCTCACTTCTTTCATTCCCTCCTTCTGTCTTCACTCACAGAGTCACCATAGAGGTCCACGTTCCACCGTGTGGAGGTGCTATGCTCTGCCAAATCCTCACCGTGGTCTTCAGGTCATGAAAGAAGCTCACCCACGGCCTCTCACACTGCGGCTGTGGGGAGTTCTGAGCCCTACCCCCAGGGCCAGGCTCTGAGCAGCTGACCGTGGGAAGCCCAACCAGGAGCTACAGTGAAGCCCTCCTGTCTGTGGAGAAAGGCCTGAGTCTGACCTTGGAGGGGCCAGTGATGGACCCTTGATGCCTCCAGGGTGTGGTGGTCAAGAGGGGCTTGTACCCCAGCTCAATTCCTGCTGGAAGCAAAGGTTTAGCTAGAGGGTATGGGGCCTGGGAGAGCCAGGGGGATCCTGCTCACATGCCCCAGAGGGGACTGGGAGCCCTTCCTTCCCCTGCCTGCGCTCGTGGTGGGGAGGTGGGCAGGCCACTGGCCCTTGGCCCGTCTCACTCAGGCTGCAAACGGCTCTAGCCGGAGGGGTGACGTGACTGGAGCCTGTGGGCAGCCGCTCCATGGGGCTTGCTGGACCTGGGACTGGGGGCTTGAGAAGACGAATTGGTTCATCCTGAGACATCAGTCTGGGCTGAGGAGGCCCCACAGGCAGGACCTGGCCAGGCCTTCCGCCCGTGGGCTCCAGTTGGCCAGAGCCAGGCTGGGTGTGTGAAGCCCATGGAGAGCAGGGACCAGCTCACCAGGCCCTCTGTTCCCTGGCGTGGGGCACAGCTATTCCCGCTATTCCACACTGTCCAGCATCCGAGGGCCTGTAGATGCTGTGGACCCCGTCCAAATGCCAGAGCCGTGGCAGCAGAGACCCTGGCTGTGATAGATGACAGGGGGCCGGAGGGGGCTCGGGCAGGCTGCGGCCATTCCCTGGTCACTGTGCGGCAGCCCCCTCCTCACATGGCCCACCAGCAGCCTCTCCACCGACCTCTCAGTTCAGAGAGGACAACGGCCCCTACCCCTGCAGAACCTGAGTTCCCGGGGCCCCTCCTGATCCCCCACACACGACTGCAGCACCTTAGTAAAGGCCGTCCTCCCATCACTCGGGGCAGGGCTGTGTGTTTCCTCCTGGAGCCCCAGGAGGGAAGGACCTCAGCCCCCCTCACCCATCAGCCCGCCCGCGCCGTGGCTCTGCCCGCGTGGAGATCGGTCCTCTGGCCTCCTGTCTCCAGGGCGCTTGCCACCAAAGCACTCGCTGATGAACTCGAATGAAAAGTAAAAGCCTTGGCAGCCAAGCCTAGGGGATTCATCTCTTAATTAAGAAAGTGCTTTTCTCTGGCAAAAAGCAAGTGAGCCAAATTACTCAAGTTTAACTGTAGCAAGCCATTGTCTTGTGTGTCCGCAGAAGCAAGGCTGAAGAGGCTGCTGGTGATGATATTTTCGGTTTCTGGTCTTTTTTTTTCTTTTTTTTTTTAACAAGTAAGATAAACCTCTCAGACTGCATCCTCTCCCTCTTACTCTCCCAGAGGAACAGAAGAACGGCCGTCAGTGGCGAATGGCACTTGTGGGGAAGCAACACAGACGCCGGCCCCTGCTAGGAGGGAACGCTGGGCCGCCTCCTGGCGGCTTCTGGTGCGCTGCACGGTCGGAGAAACTTCTCTAGGAAAGAGCTATTGAAATGATCCCAGAATGCATCGTCTTTCCATTTCTATTCTTTTTTTTTCGAGATAGGCTCTCGCTCTGTCACCCAGGCTGGAGTGCAATGGCGTGATCTCGGCTCACTGCAACCTCCGCCTCCTGGGTTCAAGTGATTCTCCTGCCTCGGCATCCCGAGTAGCTGGGATTACAGGCACCCGCCACCACACCCAGCTAGTTTTCTGTTTTTAGTAGAGATGGAGTTTCACCATGTTGTCCAGGCTGGTCTTGAACTCCTGACCTCAGGTGATCCACCCACCTCAGCCTCCCAAAGTGCTGGGATTACAGGTGTGAGCCATGGCGCCCGGCCAGTTTCTAGTCTTTTAAAGTAACAGCTGATCTTTTTCTGTTGTCTTGAAATAAAAATCAACTATACTTTAATGAAAACATTTGGTCAACTAGAAAAAGATCCATTGGATTCTTGGATTCAGTTGCTCATTGGTCTTTAAAACCAAGAAGCCCTGCCTGGCTGGGCCACGGAGCTGCTGGCTGTACTGGGTGGCCCTTGTCCATGGCTGCACATGGTCCTGAAGGGAACTTTGCTGTCCCTGCCGCAAACACATTTAAAAACCTTCCTTACTGTGCTGGGGTTCCCATCTGTCCGTGCCGCTCAGTTTCTGCCATCTCAGGGTGGGCATCCCGGTGGCTCGCCCACCCCTCTGGACACCAGCCGGCTTCCCAGTGGCCTCTCTGTGGCCCAGGCTCATCCCAGACCTCAGAACACACAAGGCTAGAAAAGCATTTCCCCTGCCCCATTCCCTTCCTCAGGTGGCTTTTGCATCCCTGGTCACCGTGGCCTGTCGGGGGCAGCAGGGCAGGCTTCCTGTAGGCCATGCTGTTGGTACGGGAGGACCAAGCTCCACTCCCAGGGCCAGGCTCTGAGTGGCTGACCACGGGGAGCTAATCTGAAGTGTTCACTGGGACGTCACACAGGCTGGGTGGGGGCTGAGGGAGGTGCTGGGGCTGGACCAGGCCTGGGGCTGGAGTTGGAGGTGGTGGGTCAGGTGCCACATTGTTCAAATGGATGTCGGGCAGCGGCTGGTGCAGTCTCAGGGCATGTTTTCCTCCAAGTTGGCAGCCC
Organism: Piliocolobus tephrosceles; assembly: GCF_002776525.5. Classification (NCBI taxonomy): domain Eukaryota; kingdom Metazoa; phylum Chordata; class Mammalia; order Primates; family Cercopithecidae; genus Piliocolobus; species Piliocolobus tephrosceles. Next base: position 126,366,247 of record NC_045444.1, on the reverse strand, counting down.
CTGGGTCTCTCAGGCATCGACACTGCGCTGTTCCAAGTGCAGATTCTTCCCATGCAGTGGCTCTGGCTTGGGCTGGATGTGCAATCTGCCTGGGAGTGCTTGAAACCTGGACGGCCTGAGCCAGGCCCTCTGGGGCTGGGGCTCAGGGGTCTGCAGATTGTTCTAAGCTTCCAGACCACCCCAGAGTGCAGCCGGGGCTGAGCACCCCTGTCCTGAGGCTGCTGAGCCGGCAGTGGTGCTGGGTGCCCCTCAGTGGCAGACCAGGCTGGCTGCCGTGGCAATGCCCACTGAGCGCCTCTGATGGAAGGTAGAGGGTACTCCCATGAGTCACCCCTTCCACGGGCTCCCCAGCGCTCACACTTTCACACTTCCCAGCACCCCACATCCATCTTTCAAGGCTTTGGTCAGTGCGGGGAAGACTTGCTTGTCTGACCACGTGCAGCGTTTCACTATCCTCCTCTGCATTCATCCCTCCCGGGTGCTGGAGCGTTCTGCTGTGGGCAGCCGCCTGTGTGCAGGACAGGGCTGCTCAGGGAATGGCTGCTCACACTGACCCCAGGAGGGAGGGAATCCAAGAGCTGCTGCTGACCGTCCTCAGCGCACACGGTCACCACTGACCATCCCTGGCACACACGGTCACTGCTGTGTTGCTTGTCCCTGTCAACACCTGGGGTTCTTGGCTCTCACGCAGCCTCTGTCACGGGACCCTATGTGGCCTCTGTTGCGTTTCTCTGACAGGTGGGGTAACTCCCAGAACTGGAGGGGCAGGGACCCTCTGGGCTGCCCAGAAAGTTCCCCATTTCCAGTCTGGAGTCTATTTGCTCAGATTAGATTCTTTACTTCTAAAGAATAGAAACAATAAAAAATAATAAAGAATAGAAATAGGACTTTCAAACATCATGCTGCAGCCAAAGTCCCCTCCTGTTTCACTGAGGTTCTCGGCAGTGGCACTGCCAGCCTGCCCATCCTCTCCCATCAATAGACCAGCAGATGCCTGCAGAGGAGGCTTGCCCTGCTGCTAGGAGGCATGGAGATGGGCAGAAGCAGGGGCTGTTGCCAGGGCACACTCCGGTTCCCTCATCAGCGTGGTGCAGAGTGCGGTGCCCACGTACAAGCTGGAACCCCTGTGCTTCAGTCTGATGAGAACAGGTCAAAAGCCATTGCTTTGTTCCCTATCTTGCTAGTATTCCCAATCTCTCAGGCTCTTAATTCAAGCTATTTCCTTCCTCCCTTCACCCCTAGACACAGGCACAAACACACCCTGAGGCATAAGGAGGTGATGTTCTGGGACTTGTCCCTCTCTGCTGAGCAATACACAGCTCTGCCCGTGTATTTTAATTAAATGCCGGGGACAAAGTACGAGTTCAGGTCAGAAACAAATGTATTCTGCAAGCACAACTGTAGGGTTTGTTGCTTCTGTTGTTTCAAACTCAAAAAGATTAGCTTATTCTTTTCTCCAAGGGGAGGGGACTTCAATGGAGTTTTTTCCTGGTTTTAGCAAAAATCAGTTGTTTTTAAATTGCCGGTGAGCCTTTTACGTTACTTTTATGAAATATATCACACATTTAAGAAGTGACATAAAGCACAGCGTCCAGTCCACCGAATGTTCGCAAAGTGCATACATACACGTAACCAGCACACAGGTAAAGGCAGAGCATTTCCAGTTTTCCAGAAACCTCCCTATATTCTTCTTAAAAGTAACCTCTAATCCGATGTCCATCACTAAAGGTAGTATTGCCTATTTCACTGCTTCTTATAAAGGGAATGACGTGAATCGTTTTGTGCTGTATTGGGCTTTTATTGTATCCTTCTCACTGTGCATAGCCGCAGTTTGTGGAGTGTTTTGTGCTGTGTTGGGCCTTTATTGTATCCTTTTCCCTGTGTGTAGCTGCAGTTTGTGATTGCTCATGGCTGTATAGTATTCCGATGTGTGAATAGACCCATCTGATGGACACAGGCAACTCGATGGGTCCACAGGTGTTAGGGTAGTTAGTAGTTGGGGGCTATTACATTCATGCTGTTATGCACATTATCAGCACACCTTTCGGTGCATATATGGATGCATTTCTATTAGAAATATTTATTTATTTATACACATGCAATTTGTGCATCATAGAATATGAAAATATTCAGTTTTAAGAAAACCCTGCCAACGTGTTTTCCAAAGCAGCTCTAACAATTTACATTCCCATCAATACCGTATGAGAATTCCGACTGCTCAGCCTTCCCCTGTGGCGTTCTGTTTGCTTGTTTGTTTAGTTAGAGCCGTTCTGAAGTGTGGTGGCCTGAAGTTGTTCTTCCCCGGGGAGTGAGGATGCCAAGCACCTGTTCATGGGCTCATGAGCCCTGTGAGAGGCCCGGTTCTCAAAGCCATCTCTTCAGGTATTTTGCTCCTTCTTGCATTCAGTTGCCCGTCTTTCTGATTTCAAGTTCCTTTTATATTCTGGATTTGAGGCTTCAGTCAGGCATGTGTGTTGCAAAAACCTTCTTCGACTCTGTAATTTGCATTTCATTGTTAATGGTGTCTTATGATGAAATAAAATTGTAGTGTTGTAAGAATCACCAGTGAGCCTTTTACATTTATTTTTAGACTCTGTGCATCAAAAGGGGGACCTTTGGAGTCTTGGAAAGTGCAGGGTTTCCAGACAGCACATGGAAAGGAGCAAGGCTCTGCAGCTGGAGCTGGCTTTGTGCCCACTGGGGCTGTTTACACGGTGGCCTTGGGGTGACCTGAGGACCAGCTGAGACCAGGCCTCTGGCGTGCAGCATGGACGGCGAGGCTCTGAGGCAGGAAACCCGTGCCCGTAGGGGTTGCTGTGCGACTCTGGGGAGAGTCTGGGAAATCAACTTGGTGGGACTTAGAGGATGGAGCACTTCACAGTGCTGGCATCTCCTGCAGCTTGTCCTGTGACCTAGGAGTAGACAGTCCTCATCTCTGGGCCTCAGTTTCTCCACCTGCATAGCCAAGGCATTGACACTGATCTCTGAGTGCCTTCCCATCTCCTGACCAAGGCTTGACCCTCCTTCCTTAGCCATCTCTTCGGGGCTACCAGCAGAACATGGCGATCCCAAGTGTGCCCGGGTCCCACTGCCCACAGCCAGCTCACTGGGGGAGCAGCCTGCGTGGGGTCACTGATCTCTCTGTTCTTCAGTGCTCTGGGCTGTGACATGTAGGTGATAGCAGCCTACCCCACAGTTGGAAGTGCTCACCGCAGCAGCAGGGGCTGTGTCTTTGGGAATGGGAGCCACTCTACCGGAGTTAATGCCCCAGCTCCCTGAGGCCTGCTTTGGTCTCACCATTCAATGTGATTTAAAACCAAAGACTTATCCATAACTTGACAGGGAGTCTTTTAAGGGGAATTTTAAAAGTAACTCTCAATTTTGTAATATTATCAAACTTTATGTGTTTCGTATTTCTCAAGAGCCATCTTGGGTAATTTATATGTTCCTAGAAAATTATTTAGTTTGTGGATATGGTAAAATTGCTTTTCACAAAATTATACACCAAAGTCTCTTGTAATTTTTTAAACAACTTCTACGGGTACATAGCAAATGTATATATTTATAGGACACATGAGATATTTGGATACAGGCATGCCTGTGTAATAATCACTCAGGGTAAATGGGGTATCCATCACCTCAAGCATTTCTCCTTTCTCTGTGTTACAAACAACCTAATTACAGTCTTTTAGTTATTTTTAAATGTACAACAAATTATTGTTCACTACAGTTACTCTGTTATGCTATCAAATACTAGATCTTATTCTATTTCATTTTTTTTTTACCCATTAACCATCCCCACTGCCCCGACACCCCCATTACCCTCCTCTGCCTTTGGTAACCATCATTCTACTCTCTGTCTCCATTTGTTCAATTTTATTAATTCTTGGCTCCCACATATAAGTGAGAACATGTGGAGTTTGTCTTTCTGAGCCTGGCTTAATTCACTTAACATAATGATCTCAGTTCTAGCCACGTTGTAGCAAATAACTGGATCACATTCCTTTTTATGGCTGAATAGTTACTCCATTGTGTACATACACCACATTTTCTTTATCTAGTCATCTGCTGATAGACACAGCTTTCTTCCAAATTTTGGCCATTGTGAGCAGTGTTGCAATGAACATGGTAGTGCAGATATCTCATTGATAGACTGATTTCTTTTGTTTGGGGCATATACCTAGCAGTGGGATTGCTGGGTCCTATAGTTGTTCTACTTTTAGCTTTTTGGGAAACCTCCGAACCGTTCTCCACAGTGGCTGTTCTAATTTACATTCCCACCAACAGTGTACACGGCTTCTCTTTTCTCCATCCCACCAACAGTGTACACGGCTTCCCTTTTCTCCACATCCACACCCTTGCCAGCATTTGCTATTGTTTCTCTTTTGGATATAAGCCACTTTACCTGGGGTGAGACATCACACTGTAGCTTTGGTTTGCATTTCTCTGATGATCAATGATATTGAGCACCTTTGCATAGACCTGCTTGCCATGTGTATGTCTCCTTTTGAGAAATGTATATTCAGATCTTTTCCCCACTTTAAAATTGGATTATTAGATTTTTTTTTCTGTTGAGTTGTTTGAGCTCCTTATATATTCTGGTTATTAATCCCTTGTTGGATGGGTAGTTTGCAAATATTTTCTCCCACTCTGTGGGTTGTCCCTTCACTTTGTTTCCCTTGTTGTGCAGAAGCATTTTAACTTGATGTGATCCCATTTGTCCATTTTTGCATTGTTACCTGTGCTTGCGGGGTCTTTCTCAAGAAATCTTTGCCCAGTCCAAGGTCCTGGAGAGTTTCCCTAATGCTTTCTTTTAGTAGTTGTATAGTTTTAGGTCTTGTATTAGGTCTTTAATCCATTTTTTTATGTAGTTTTTTATTATGAGAGATAGATGTCCACATTTTTTTTCTTCTGGATCTGGATATCCAGTTTTCCCAGCATCATTTGTTGAAGAGACCGTCCTTTCCCCAGTGTATGGGACCCTTCCCTACTGCTTGGCACCTTTGTCAAAAATGAGTTCACTGTAGATGTATGGATTTATTTTTGGTCCTCTATTCTGTTCCGTAGATCTATGCGTCTGTTTTTATGCCAGAGTCATGTTGTTTGGGTTACTATAGCTCTGTCATAAAATTTGAATCCAGGTAATGGGATTCCTCCAGCTTTATTTTTTTTGCTCAAGATAGTTTTGGCTATTTTGGGTCTTTTGTGGTTCCATATAAATTTTAGGATTATTGTTTCTATGTATGTGAAGAACATCGTTGGTATTTTGAGAGAAACTGAATTGAATCTGCAGATTGCTTTGGGTATTATGGACATTTTAATATTGATTATTCTAATCCATTGACATGGAATATCTCTGCTTTTTTTTGATGTCCTCTTCAATTTCTTGCATCAATGCTTTATAGATTTCATTGTAGTTATCCTTCACTTCTTTGGTTAAGTTTATTCCTGGGTATTTTATTTTATTTGTAGCTATTGTAAATAGGATTACTTTATTTCTTACTCAGATTGTTCAGTGTTGACTTATAGAAATGCTACTGATTTTTTTAATTTTGTATCCTGCAACTTTACTGAATGTGTTTATCAGTTCTAATCATTTTTTTGGTGGACTCTTCAGGTTTTTCTAAACATAAGATCATATTTTCTTCTTCCTTTCCAATATAGATTCTCTTTATTTTTTTCTTTGATTGCTCTAGCTAGGACTTCCAGTACTATGTTGAATAACAGTGGTGAAAGTGGGCATCCTTGTCTTATTCCAGATCTAAGAGGAAAGGCTTTTAATTTTTCCCCATTCAGTATGATACCAGCTGTGAGTCTGCAGCATATGGATTTAATTGTGCCAAGGAATGTTCCTTCTATATCAAGTTTTTTGTCATGAAGGAAGTTTGAATTTTATCAAATGCATTTTCAACACCAATTGAAACGATCATATAGTTTTTTCCTTCATTCTGTTGATTTGATATATCACATTGATTGCTTTGCATATATTGAACCTTCCTTGCATCCCTGGATCTCACTTTGTCTGGTTTTGGTATAGGGGTAATACTGGCCTCATAGAATGAGTCTGGAAGTATTCCCTCCTCCTCTGTGTTTGAGAATAGCCTGAGTAGGATTGGTATGAGCTCTTCTTTAATTGTTTGGTAAAATTCGGCAATGAAGCCATGAGATCCTAGACTTTTCTTTTTTGGGAGACTTTTTATTATGGCTCAATGTTGTTACTTGTTATTGCTGTGTTCAGTTTCTGGACTCCTTCATGGTTCAATCTTGGTAGGTTGTACGTGTCTAGGAATTTATCCAATTTTTTCCAGATTTTTCAATTTATTGGCATATAGTCGCTCATGGTAGCTTCTAAAGATCTTCTGAATTCCTGCAGAATTGGTTGTAATATCTCCTTTTTCATTTCTGATTTTATTTATCTGGACCATTTCTCTTTTTTCTTAGTTAGCTTGGCTAAAGGCTTGTTGATTTTGCTTATCTTTAAAAAAAAAAGACTTTCATTGCATTGATCTTTTGTATTTTTTGTTTCAATTTCACTTATTTCTCTCTGATCTTATTATTTCTTTTTTTCTACTAATTTTAGATTTGGTTTGCTTTTGCTTTTCTAGTTCTTTAAGATTCTTCAAAATAATGGCTATTGTATAGCCCATTATTTGCATATGTTGAACCATCCTTGCATCCTTGCTTGATGTTTTTCTACCTTTTTGATGTTGGTGCTTATTACTATAAACTTTCGTCTTAGTAGTGCTTTCACTGTGTTTCATAGGTTTGGGTATGTTGTGTTTCCATTTTTATTTATTTAAATACAAATTTAACTTTCCTTCTTAATGTCTTCATTGACCCACTGGTCATTCAGCACATTAATTTCCATGTGCTTGTATAGTTTCCAAACAATCAATAAGAAGAAGAATTTGTTACAAACTCCTCTTGTAATTGATTCCTAGTTTTATTCCATTGTGGTCGGATACTTGGTATGATTTCAATATTTTAAGACTTGCTTTGTGGCTTGACATATGGTCTATCTTTGAGAATGATTCATGTGCTGAGGAGAAGAATGTGTATTTTGCAGCTGTTGGATGAAATGTTCTGTAAATATTTATTAGGTCTGTTCGGTTTGGTTTACAGTGCAGTTTAAGTTTGATGTTTCTTTGTTGATTTTCTCTCTGTATGATCTGTTCAATACTGAAAGTGGGGTGTTGAAGTCTCTAGCTATTATTGTATTGGGCCTATCTCTCTTTTTAAGCTCTAATAATATTTGCTTTATACATCTGGGTGCTCCAGTGTTTGGTGCATATATATTTATAATTATTATTTCCTCTTGCTGAATTAACACCTTTATCACTATATAATGACCTTTTTTGTCTCTTTTTATAGTTTTTGTCTTGAAATATATTTTGTCTTATATAAGTATAGCTACTCTTGCTTTTTCTTTTGGTTTCCATTTGCATGGAATAGCTTTCTCTGTTTCTTTATTTTCAGTCTGTGTGTGTCTTTGTAGTGAAATGCGTTTCTTTTAGGCAACAGATCATTGGGTCTTGTTTTTTTAATTCATTCAGCCACTCTGTGTCTTTGGAGGGTTTTGTCTATTTATATTCAATGTTATTATTGATAAGTGAGGACTTATTCCTGCCATTTTATTACTTGTTTTCTGGTTGTTCTGTGGTCTTCTCCTTTTTCTTTCCTTTCTTCCTGACTTCCTTAATAGTGAAGATGATTTTCTCAGGTGGTATGTTTAATTTATTGCTTTTTATTTTTTATGTATCTGTTGTAATTTTTTTTTATTTGGGGTTACCGTGAGGCTCTCAAATAATATTGTATAGCCCATTATTTTTAAACTGCTGAAAAGTTAACACTGATTGCAAAAACAAACAAGCAAGGAAAGAGAAAACTAATAGAAACTTTACACTTTAAATTAATCCCCCTGCTTTTTAACTTTTTTGTTGTTTCTATTTATATCTTATGTTGTCTATGCCTTGAAAAGTTGTTGCAGTTATTATATTTGACAAGTTCATCTTTTAGTCTTCCTACTCAAGACATAAGTAGTTTACACACAACAATTACAGTGTTATAATGTTCTGTGTTTTTCTGTGTACTTACAATTACCAGTGAGTTCTGTACCTTCAGATGATTTCTTAATTACTCATTAATGTCCTTTTCTTTCAGGTTCTTTCAGAACTCCTTTTAACATTTCTTGTAGGGCAGGTCTGGTGTTGGTGAAATCCTTCAGCTTTTGTTTGTCTGTGAAAGTTTTTATTTCTCCTGCATGTTTGAAGGATATTTTCACTGGATATACTATTCTAGAATAAAAGGTTTTTCCCTTCACCACCTTAAATATCTCATGCAACTCTCTCCTGGCCTGTAAGGTTGCCACAAAGAAGTCTGATGCCAGATGTATTACAGATTCATTGTATGTTAGCTGTTTCTTTTATTTTGCTGCCTTTAGAATTCTTTCTTTATCGTTGACCTTTGGGAGTTTGATTATTCAATGTCTTGGGATAGTATTATTTGGGTTAAATCTGCTTGGTATTCTATAACCTTTTTGTACTTGAACATTGAATCTTTCCCTAGATTTGGGAAGTTCTGTATTATAATCCCTTCAAATTAACTTTCTACCCTGATCTCTCTCTCTCTCTCTCTCCCTCCTCCCCTTCTCTTTAAGGCCAGTAAGTTTTAGACGTGTTGCTTTGAGGCTATTCTCTAGATCTTGTAGGTGGGACTCATTCTATTTTATTATTTTATCTTTTGTCTCTTCTGTGTATTTTCAAATGTCCTGTCTTCAAGCTCATGAAGTCTTTCTTCTGCTTGATCGTGTCTGCTATTGAGATACTTAGATGCATTCTTCAATATGTAAATTGCACTTTTCAGCTCCAGTAATTCTATTAAATTACTTCAATCTCTTTGTTAAGTTTGTCTGATATGATTCTGAATTCCTTCTCTGTGTTATCTTAGATTTTGTTGAGCTTCCTCAAACAGCTATTTTGAATTCTGTGTCTGAGAGGCCACACATCCCTGTGTCTCCAGGATTACTCATGGTACCTTATTTAGTTTTTTGGTGAGGTCATGTTTTCCTGGATGGCCTTGATGTTTGCAGATATTCATTCATGTCTGGTATTGAAGAGTTAGATATTCACTGTAGTCTTTGTTGCCTGGGCTTCTTTGTACCCATCCTTCTTGGGAAGGCTTTCCAGGTATTCAAAGGGACTTGAGTATTGTAATCTAAGTCTTTAGTCACTGCAGCCATATCTGCTTTAGGGGACACTTTAAGCCCAGTAATGCTGTGGCTTCTGCAGACTCACAGAGGTATCACCTTGGTGGTTTGGGTAAGATCTGTGAGAATTCCCTCAATTACCAGAAAGAGATCTCGTTCTTTTTCCTTACTTACCTTCAAACAAGTGGAGTCTCTCTGTCTATGTTGAGCTGCCTGGAGCTGGAGGAGGGTGACATAAACACTCCAGAGGTCACTACCCTGGGACTGTGCTGTGTCAGACCCAAAGCCAGCACAGCACTGGGTCTCACCTAAGGCCTGAAGTGACCACTGCCTGGCTGCTGTGTTTACTCAAGGCCCAAGGGCTCTACAATCAGCAGGTGATGCATCTAGCCGGGCTGTGTCCTTCCCTTAAGGGTGGCAGGTTTCTCCCAACCCAGATTGGTCCAAAGATGCCATCTGGGAGCCAGGGCCTGGAGTTGGGAACCTTAGGAATCTGCCTGGTGGTCTATTCTATTGCGGCTGGGTTAGCATTTAAGCCATAAGCCAAAGTTCTTTCCGCTCTTTCCTCCCCTTTCCTCAAGCAGAGGAGTCTCCCTGTGGCCATCTCAATCCCAGTCCTGTAGAGAATATTGCCTGGCTGCTGCCAGTGTTCACTCAAGGCCCAAGCGTTCTTCAATTAGCTTGTGGTAAATGCTGCCAGGCCTGGGACTCACCTTTTAGGGCATTTGGCTCCCTCCGGGCCCAGGGTAGGTCCAGAAATACCATCCAGGAGCCAAGGCCTGGAATCAGGGACCTATGGAGACTGCTTGGTCCTCTATCCAACTGTGGCCAAACTGGCACCTAAGCTTAAGACAAAATCCACTTTACACTTTTCTGCGGTTCTCTCCTTTCCTCAAGCGAAAGGGGTCTCTCCCTATGGCCCTATAGCCACCACAGCTGAAGCCAGCACAGCTCTGAGTCTCAACTAAGGCCCACAGTGAGTACTGCCTGGTTACCACTGCTGATTATTCAGAGTTCAAGGGCTCTTTATTCAGCAGGTGATGCATCCTATCAGGGCTGGTTCCTTCCCTTCAAGGTAGTGGGTTCCCTCCTGATGCAGGGTGTATTCAGAGATGTCATCTGGTAGCTAGGGCGTGGAATGAGGACCTGAGGACACTGCCAGTGCCATATCCTGCTGTTGCTGAGCTGGTGTCCAAGTTGCAAAACAAAATCCTCTTGATTCTCCCCTCTCCTCTCCTCAAGGAGAGAAAGGAGTCTCTCCTGGAGCTTTGAGCAGCACTGCCTGGAGTTGGGAGAGGGGTGGTGCAAGCACTCCCCTTAGTCACTAAGGCTGGTTTCTCACTACGTTGCATATCCCTCAAACCCACTGGCTCTGAGCCCAGTGTAACAGCAGGACTTGCCCAGGAGTTGCAGTCCTTGTGACCTCAAGTTTATTCAGGACTTAAAAGTTGGTGAGGCTTTTGCTGGAACTCAGGTTCCCAGCCAGGACAGGTGATTCCCTTCCGCTTACGGCTTGTCTATATGCTCCCTCCATGGGCACTGGCTGCATTCTGCCCTGTGTCGCTTTCTGCTGTGATGAGGTAGCTCTGCGTTCCCATGCAAAGTCCCTTAGTCACTGCACTCTCCCTCCCTGAATGCAGATTCTCTGTCCATGCCACATGGCTGCTGCTCGGGGTTGGGGAAGGTGATTGAAGACTCTTTCCTGCCCTCTTCAGTGCCTCTTTCTTTAATATGATGTTAAAACCAGGTACTGTGATCACTCAGCTGATTTTTGGTTCTTATTATGGTGCTTTAGTGTGAACAGTTGTCCAGTTTGGTGTTTCTGCGGGGAGGACGATAGGTGGAGGCTTCTAATTGGTCATCTTGCTCTGCCTCCTTATCTCTTATAATTAAAAAAAAAATTCTGTGCATTTCTGGTTAAACCTGTCAGCCTTCTCAACAGTACATAGTTATGCTTCCTGTCTATTTTTTTCCTGTTTTGCCAACGTCTCTTTCTTTCTTTCTTCTTTCCTTCTTTC
>NC_045444.1:126335011-126354924 GCF_002776525.5 Piliocolobus tephrosceles | reverse complement strand
TCTTTCTTTCTTTCTTTCTTTCTTTCTTTCTTTCTTTCTTTCTTTCTTTCTCTTTCTTTCCCTTCTCCTTCTCCTCCTTCTTCTTCTTCCTCTTTCTTTCTCTTTCTGTCTCCCCTTCCTTCCTTCCTTCCTTCCTTCCTTCCTTCCTTCCTTCCTTCTTTCCTTCCTTCCTTCCTCCCTCCCTCCCTCCTTCCCTCCCTCCCTCCCTTCCTCCTCCTTCTTTTTATTTTTTATGTTTGAGGTAGGGTCTCACTCTGTTGCCAGGCTGGTCATGAATGCTTGACTTTCTTTTAGTTTTTACTTCTTACTGTGTTTGTTTTTAAGACACCTGCTTTTGACTTTGTAACCAGTTATGACACAGCAGACACTAACAGCAGAAATGGAAAAGCTGGGTAGATAGACACACATTCTCCTGCTGTCCTATCGTTTATTTTGTGGCTCCTCTTATGTATAATAGTGAACTTCACTTCACTTCTCTCTCTCTAATGATTAGAGCATCGAGTGGTATAAATTTTCTTCTAATTACAACATCAGCCTCATCTCATGTGTTTTGATATGTGGTATTGTGGCTACCAGGATTTACAGGTTTTTTTTTTTTTTTTTTTTTACTGTATTAGTCCATTATCACACTGCTGTAAAGAAATACCCAAGACTGGATAATTTGTAAAGGAAACAAATTTAATGGACTCACAGTTCCACATGGCTGGGAAGGCCTCAGGAAACTTACAATTATGACAGAAGGCAAAGGGGAACTAAATGCCTTCTTCACAAGGCGGCAGGAGAGAGAAGAATGAAGGAGAAACTTCCAAACCCTTATAAAATCATCAGATTTTGTGAGATCTTACTCACTCTCACCTGAACAGCATGGGGGAAACTGCCCCCATGATCCAATCACTTCCCTCCCTTGACACATGGCGATTACATGTTCCTCCCTCAACATGCGGGGATTAGAATTTGAGATGAGATTTGAGTGGGGCCATAGAGCCAAACCACATCAGTTACAATGTTTTATTTTTTCATTAAGCAAAGGGTTAAGAAAGATTTTGGAAAGCTTCCAAGTGGTTTGGTATTTTTCTGTTTTCCCTTTTTTGTGATAGATGTCTAACTTATTGCAATGTGGTCAGAGAATGTGGCCTATAAAATTTCAACATTTAAAAAATAATAATTTTCCAAGATGTTCTTTTTGGTCCAGGATCTGGTTTGATGCCTAAGCCATCTCTCTCAGGTAGATATTATAAAATGACTCACAGGTGTTTGAAAAAAAATCCACCTGGTGTGTCTTTGGGGAACAAAGTCTGAGCCACAGAGCCAAGTGTATTAATCATATCATCATGTTCAAACCTCTTCTGCTCTTCATCTCTCAAGGCTGGCTGGGTGTTCTCAAGTCCCCTGTGTGTTCATTGCTTCTGAGCTCTCAAAAGGACCTGTGATGTCTGACTTAAAGTGCTCCTGGGGATGCCCTGGTTGGAGACAGTGGAGTTGAGGAGGGATTCAGATCTATTTTAAGCAGGAGACAGGGCTCCAAAAACAGTTTCCTCATCTCTGACACAGAAAGAGCTATTGTGGGAGTTGTCTAGAGGACTGAATCACAAATCGGTGATTGTAAATTGTATAGAACCATGCAAGGCACATAGCAAACGTTGACTTTGTATGGAATGGTAATTTTTAGTATGCAGAAAACCTTTTGATATCCTTCTACACACTTCCTAGTGGTATTGTACTTTTTTCTGATGGCCGCACTTGCATCTCTGTTCTTCCTTTACTGTGCATCTCCCTTGTTCTGGGCTCCATGCGGTGCATAGCAGAACGCTCCTTGGAACCCAGGCAGGCTGCCCTGGGGTGCTGCTTGAGCTCCACAGTGCTATTGTGTTTGATTTTCTATAGCCTGTGAATGAGAAAGAGAGTTAGATTTCATCTTCTGACTCATTTGATAGTTGGATGCTCTCTCTCTCTCTCGGTCTTACTGTAATCAGGTTTTATTTGGTCTTTTTTTCAGTCATTTGTTATGCTTCCTGTTGTTTCACCCTTCCATGCTTTGCTATTATTATTCATTATATTGCTAAGGTTTTTTTCTTGCTTACTCTTTTGTTTTGTAATTTAAAAGCAAAACACTTTTATTCTACCAAGTCCACCTTACTTAATCCACCTTACTTAATCCACATTAATAATATACCAACAACTGTCTTTCACCTCATATAAAATGAGAAACTTCAGCATGCTTGATTTTCTCCTTTCCTTGCTTCCAACACTCAGGTTTTGTTTGACTAACATGGGCATCTTGCACTTGATTTATGAACATATTATATTTGTTATGTATTCTTGCAATAACTATTTTGGCCTTTGCACTCTATAAGCATATTAATCATCTGGACATTAACGTATGCGCTGCTGGGTTGGATTCCTACTGTCATGTCTTTGGACCATGCCTTCCTTGTAATCTTTATTTTCATCCAGTTCTTGCTCATCTAACCTTTTGAGTCCTGTATCATGAACGTATCTCTCTATCATCCTCACAACGTAAACACTGGCTTGACAGAATACAGAAATCTTGGGTGATGAACTTTTGACTCCTTGAAAGTCTGAGTTGCTGTCCTGTTGTCCAGTTGCATTTGGTGCCCTGAATGAGGACTATGACATTCCCTCCCTCTGCTCTTAACCATTGAGGTTTCTCCTCCAACCTGAATGTTTGTAGGACTTTTTCTTGATACTTGAAATGTGAAGAATACCTCAAGGTTATCCTTCCTGCACCTTGGCCAGCCCTAATCTCAAGGACCAGTGGTTGTTGACTCACTTTGCTGTGCCACTGATGTCTTGTCTCATGGAACACTGGGCCCCAGTGTGAGGGGCTCTGTCATACCCAGGGCACCTTTCCCTCCTCCTGCCTGTGACCCTCGGTGGGGCTCTTTGTCCCCATGAGACTCTTCTTTCTGTTCTCCTCCCCAGTTCTCTGGGAAGTAGAGGAAGAAGCAGTGTTGCAACTTGGGCCCCTCCCTCTCATAATATGTTCTTTGTCCTTTTTCCCAAATGACCCTCTCCTGCTCAAAGCCTATGGGCACAAGCTGAGACCTGGAGTGGAGGTGATGATGGTCTATTAGTCAAGCCCAGCTTCTTTATATGGCCAGAACTGTAGTTCTTTTCCATTAATCCCACTCCCTCCTCATATGGCTGTCAAAACCCTCCTTATCCATTGCTGTGATCTGGCTCCCATATAGCCTCTAAGCCCTTTGAAACATCTACATGGCTCAGAACCCAACTGTAAACAAGGTTGATATTATTTCTCTTGGTGATTTCAAGCCCCATAAATTAGAGATTGTGGTAAGATTCTTGTACAGTGCTCTTTGAATGTCCAATGAAGCTGTCCACAATATGCCAGGCCCATAGATGACCTCTGATTAGTGAAAGTCAGAATGGGAAGTAGGAAAAGACAAAGGAGTAGAAGACCAGGGACTTCAACAGTAAATGGCTCTCTTAAAATGGCTCTTGCCTGATAAGTCTGGTCCAGTCAGAACACACCATTTGACAAACTTAAGAAAGAAGTTATGAAGGTTGATAATGGATTAAATAGCTTTGCTGGACTAGTTTTACTTAAGAAAGCAATTACGAACTTTGAACAAACAAAAAGACAGACACTGTAATATATTTTAAAGCATTGAAGTACAACCTATAATAGAAGCTGAAGAAGACTCAGTGTTTGAGGGTAGCCTACAGTCTCCATGATGTAGGGAAGACAGAACTCAAGCAAAAAGTGTAGTCTAGTTGTTTGGAAGTATCATAAGGTGGCATTTGGGCTCCCAAAGTAGTTGGAAATTGAGGAAGAAAATCCAATAGGAGAGGGAGTCACAGAAGGGAGAGCCACATACCTGTGTATAAACTCCCCTCAAATCCTTCGTGATGCATGTAAAGGAAACTTTAAGGAGGTTGATGAGAAATTGAAACTGGAAAAGCTAAATTGATATTTCAGCTGCTGCTCACAACAGAAGAGCCAGATTTGGAATTTAAATCCTGCCAAGTTACAGGGGATTGCTAAAAAACCGTAGGCTTTCCATTGAAATCCCAAAAGCATCATAACTTAGGAGTAAAGCCTACTGTTCAGAATTAAGACTTTTTTTTTTAGCTAAAGGAAAAGTCTAAATGGAGTTACCCCCCCCAAAAAAATTTAAATCAATCTCCACAAATACAAGATGATTATCTGGTAAATTAATGCTTATTAGAAACAAAAACAACAATTTCATAGAAAGATAATGGAATCCAAAGTCTGAGCAATATCCAGTAAACAATAAAAAATGAGTAGATATGTGAAGAAACTGAAAAATGTGAGCCATAGACAAAAGAAAAGCAATCAATGTAAGTATATTGTGATTTGACCTATATTTTGGAATTAGCAGACAAGTAATTTAAAATATTATTACAGACATATTCAAGGAATTATGAGAAGAGCAGACTATAATGAGTGAATGGATGAAAGAATTCTCAACACAAAACGGAAAACTATGTAAGGAACCAAATAGATACCTTAATGCTTAAATGTAAGATAGTGTCAATGAAAAAGTCACTGGATAGGCTTAGCAAAAGATTGAAGATGGCAGAAGAAAACATTAGTAAACTTGAAAACAGATTTTTTAAATGGCCAAAATTGAAGAAAGAGAGAGGGAAAATGTACAAAGAACAGTGCCTCATGCCCTATGAAACATTATCAAGCGGTCTAATACACTTGTAACTGAAGTCACAAAAGGAATGGAGATAGCAAGTGGGGTAGATAAAATATTAGAAAAAAGATAGAAATTTTCCTAAATATGGTGAAAGCATAAATGCACAGATTAACACCAATGAAACCTAAGTAGAATAAATTCAAAGCAAACCAATGTGAGGCACACCACAAACTGTTTAAAACTAAAGATAAAGAGAAAATCTTGTATACAGCTTAAGGAAAATGGCTCATAATATCGCTGGGGAAAGTAACACAAATGATGGATGACTTTTCATCAGAAAAGATGGAGGCCAGAAGACAATGGAACTACATCTTTAAAATATTAAAAGAAAAACTGTCAACCCCAAATTCTCTCTTCATCAAAGTAGGTGACATGGACAATTCCTTGGAGGACTCAAATTACCAATGCTGACAATAGAAGTCACAAAAAAACGTGAATAGCCCTATATATTACAGAAATTAAATGTATTAAAAACCTTCCCATAAAGTAAACTTCAGGCCCAATTTCACTGTAAAATTTTTTCAAACATTAAAGAAAAAAATAATACTAATCTTACAGAAACACTTTCAGAAAACAGAAGAGAAGAAGGAAAACATTTAAACTTATTTTACGAGACCAGGATGACCCTAATACAGAACCAGACAAAGACATTACAAACCAGTATCCTTCCTGATCATGATGTAAAAATCCTTGAATAAATTTAGGAAATTGAATCCAGGAATATTTAAAAGGAATAATATATTAGGACCTGATGAGGTTTACCCCAGAAATGCAAGGTTAGTTTAACATTCAAAACTCCAGTTAATGCAATTCAGTACATTATCAGAAGAGAGAAAAAATGTATGTTCATCTTAAGAGACATAGAAAAAACATTCGACAACACTTAACATCCATTTATAATAAAAACTCTCAGAAACTGGCAATAGAAGGAAGCTTTCTCATAATGATAAAGGACATTTATGAAAAACTTACAGTTAACTTCATAGTTAATACTAAAATATTGAGTGTTTTACCCCTAATATCAGGAATCACACAGAAATCTGTTCTTACTACTACTATTAAACATTGTACTGTAGGTCCTAGCCAGTGTCAAAGGACAATCAAAGTCATAAAAGTTATAGAGATTGAAAAGAAATAATTAAAATTGTTTTTATTTACAGGCATCATAATTATTGACATGGAAAATCCTAAAAAAGTCAATAACAACAAATAAATCATCTAGGTATAATAAGTAAATTTATGAAGTTCACAGACTACAAAATCAACATAAGTAATTGTATATCTATAGAGTAGCAGTAAATACTTGGAAAAATAAAATTTAAAACTCTGATTACAATAGTGTTAAAAATATAAAACACTTAGGAGTAAAGTTAACCAGGTACATTATACCAGGGTGCAGAAATGTACCGTTATGGGTTGTGAGACTCAGTATTGTTAAAAATGCTAATCATCTCCAAATTGATTAATTGCTATCTCAGTCAAAATCCCAGGAGTTGATGGGGGACAAGATGGCCAAGTATACACAACCAGGGAGAATTCCTACTGAGACAGAACAGAATATCAAGTAGACTGGCATGCTCTGAACAGATCATCTGAGAGGATGTATTGAGGGTGGACAGAGAGATGACCCAGATGCTGGGACTGAATAGAGGAGGAACTGAAAACCCTGCACAGGGTTGCCAGCCTCCAGGATGAATGCCAGGCCTTGATTGTCTACTAAGGAAGGGGTGAGTGGAGTAAATGTGGAACAGCCCACTCTTGGCACAGACCTCTAGGATTATAGCTGCAGGAAACACTGTAACCCCCATAGACATTTGTGTGGGCATGGGGAGCTGCCAGAAAAGCAGGCAGAGACAGAGCTTGAATCTGCATGGAACCCAGGTGGGCTGGTGCAGGGGCAGCTATAGTGGAATATGGCCATTGGTGCCCATCCCCCAAGGTTCCCCATACTCCTCTAAGTGGCTCTGACCTGCGTGGCCTGCTGGACCTGGAGAGATCAGAGTTGTCTTTCCCATGGGACCAGGACAAGTGTGCTCTGCACAATCCCTTGTCTGCTTGCCCTTCCCAAAGTCCCTGCCTGGCTGCGCTGAATCCTGGCTGTGTTGGCATGCAGCACAGCCTCAGTTACCCCGAAGCACCATTTTGCCAGTGGCTGCCATCACAGTACTTTTGCCAGAGGCCCCTACCACCCCACCAGAGCTTTTTTGCTGATAGCCTCCCACCAAAGTGTGTTTGCTCATGATCCTGCCACCGATCCCTCCAGAGTGGATTTGCCCATGGCGCCACCTGCTTGCTTCTGGAGCACTCCCTGCCCACAATGCCCCCACTGGAGCACTTCCAACCCATGGAGACCCTGCTGCTCCCACTGAAGCACTTCCCACCAGTGGATACCCTGCCACCCCCACCCACTGGAGCAATTTTGCTAATAATCTCCCTCCTGACCTTATTCACCCATGACCTCACTACCACACCTCCAGAGTGGATTCACTGCAGTACTCCTGGCATCTCCATCAGAGCACTTCCTACAGTCCCTTCACTGCCTCTGCCAGAGCAATTTTGCTGTCAGCCTCCCACAAGAGTGCATGTGCTTGTGACCCTGCTGCCACCTCCACCAGAGAGCTTATGCCTGAGGCACTCCTGCTGCCTCTGATGGAGTACTGTTGCCAGCAGTCTGGGAAGAGCGTGGCCACTCTAGCCCAGCCAGGGCTTAACCTCAAGGGACCAGAGGATAAAGCCACCAGTCTGGTCCAAGTCACCCAGGGTTAGAGGACACTGACCAGGAGCAAGGAGCTGGACCTTGGCCCTCTGAAAGCATCCAAAAATAAAGCTATTCCACTACACACAACTTGCAACAGTCAAACCCTGAAAGGCAATAAAGAACATAAAAACAAAATGCCCCATCCAAAGAACAGCAACTTCAAAGGATAAAAGAACATCAGCCCTCACAGATGAGAAAGAACCAGTGTAAGAACTCTGGCAACTTTGAAAGCCAGAGTGTCTTCCTACCTTCAAGAGGTCATGCTAGCTCCCCAGCAATGGTCCTTGAGCGTATTAAAATGGCTGAAATGTCAGACATAAAATTCAGGATGTTGACAGCAAGGAAACTTGTTGAGATATAAAGGAAGGTTGAAACCCAATCCAAGGAGAACAGTGAAACAATCCAAGAGTTGAAAGATGACATAATCATTTCAAGAAAGAACCAAACTGAATGTCTGGAAATAAAAAATTCACTACAGGAATGTCAAAACACAACTAGAAGCATTAACAACAGAACAGATCAAACTAAAAAAAGAATCTCAGAGCTTGAATTCTGCTTCTTCAAAGCAACACAGACAGACAAAAAATTTAAAAAAATAAAAAGTAAACAAAACCGTTGAGATTGGGAAATATAGCATATTGTGAAGAGACCAAACCTACAACTCATTGGCATTCCTAAAAGGGAAGAAGAGTGTGCAAGCAAGTTGGAAAACACATTTGAGGATATAGTTCATGAAAATTGTCCCAGTCTCACTAGAGAGGTCTACATGCATATTCAAGAAATTCACAGAACCTCTGGAAGACACGATACAAGACACTATTCCCAAGACACATAGTCATCAGATTCTCTAAGGTCAACATGAATGAAAAAGATCTTAGGTAGCTAGAGAGAAAGGGCAGGTAACTTACAAAGGGAAACCCATCAGGTTAATAGCAGACCTTCCAGCAGAAACCTTACAAACCAAAAGAGATTGGGGTCCTATTTTTAACATCCTTGAAAAGAAATTCAAACGAAGAATTTTACATCCCACCAAATTAAGCTTCAAGTGAAGGAAAAACTACACCGTTTTCAGACAAGCAAATGCTAAGGGAATTATTACCACTAGACCTGCGTTAAAAGAGGTCCTAAAGGAAGTGCTAAACATGGAAATGAAATAACGATACCTGCCACTACAAAAACACACTCAGGTACATAGCCCACTGACACTATTAAACAACTATACAGTCAAGTCTACACAACAACTGCTAATAGCATGATGACAGTATCAAATCCTCACATATCAACATTGACCATAAATATAAATGGGCTAAATATCCCACTTACGGGGCATAGAGTGGCAAGTTCTACAAAGAGGCAAGGAGGCTGGGCGCAGTGACTTAAGCCTGTAATCCCAGCACTTTGGGAGGCCGAGGCGGGCGGATCACAAGGTCAGGAGACAGAGACCATCCTGGCTAACACGGTGAAACCTTGTCTCTACTAAAAATACAAAAAATTAGCCAGGCATGGTGGTGGGCGCCTGTAGTCCCAGCCACTCGGGAGGCTGAGGCAGGAGAATGGCGTGTGAACCTGGGAGGTGGAGTTTGCAGTGAGCCAAGATCGCACCACTGCACTCCAGCTTGGGTAACAGCAAGAATCCGTCTCAAAAAGAAAAAAGAAAAAAAAGAAAAGAAACAAAGATTGGAGAAAGATCTACCATACAAATGAAAATTTTTAAAAAAGCAGGAGTTGCTTTTCTTATGTTAAATAAGACAGATTTTAAACCAGCAATTATAAAAAATGACAAAGAAGGGCATTACAAAATGATGATGAAGCACTCAATCCAATAAGAAACCTTGACCATCCTAAATACATACACATCCAACATTGAAGCAATCAGATTTATAAAATAAGTACTTGGAGATCTATGAAGAGAGTTAAACTACCACACAATAATAGTGGGGGATTTCAACACCCCACTGACAGCATTAGACAGATCATCAAGGCAGAAAACCAACAAAGATAGAAGGATTTAAACTGGACACTGGACCAATTGTACCTGGTAGACATCTATACAACACTCCACCAAACCACAGAATATACATTCTTTTCACCACACATGGCGCATACTCTAAGATTGACCACAAGCTTGACCATAAATCAAATCTTAATAAATTTAACAAAATATAAATCATACCAACCACATTCTTGGACCACAGTGCAATAAATGTATCAATCAATATCAAAAAGATCTATCAAAACCATACAATCAAACGCAATCTAAACAACCTATTCCTGATTGACATTTAGGTAAAGAATAAAATTAAGGCAGATATTTAAAAATGTCAAGTTTCAGGATATAAAATTAATGTACAAAAATCAGTAGTTTTTCTATATACCAACAGTGTTCAAGCTGAAAACCGAATCAAGAATGCAATCCCATTTAGAATAGCCACAAAAAGAATAAAATACCGAGGAATAATACAGCTTACCAAAAAGGTAAAAGATCTCTACAATGAGAATTACAAAACACTGCTGAAAGAAATCAGAGACAACACAAATTAAAAAAATATTCCATGCTCATGTGTAGGAAGAATCAATATTGTTAAAATGGCCATACTGCCCAAAGCAATTATAGATTCAATGCTATTTCTATGACACTACCAACATAATTTTCCACAGAATTAGAAAAAACAATTTTAAAATTTGTTTGGGGCCTAAACAGATCCCAAATTACCAAAGCAATCCTAAGAAAAAAGAACAATGCTGGAGACATTACACTACCCAACTTTAAACTACACTGCTAGGCTCCAGTAACCAAAAGCTCATGGTGCTGGTACAAAAACAGATACATAGACCAATGGAACAGATGAGAAAACACAGAAATGAAGCCACACACCTACAACCATCTGTTGATTGTAGGAAAAACTCCCTGTTTAATAAATGGTGCTGGGATAAGTGGCTAGCCATACACAGAAGGTTGAAGCTGGACTCTACTTTTCACCATAAACAAAAATTAATTCAAGATGGATTAAAGACTTAAATATAAGACCTAAAACAGTAAAAACCCCGGAAGAAAACCTAGGAAATAGCATTCTGAACATCAGCCTTGGCAATGAATGTACACTAAGTTCCCAAAAGCAATTGTAACAAAACCAAAAATTTGTAAGTGGCACCAATTAAACTAAAGAGTTTCTGCACAGCAAAAAAACAAAAACAAAAACAAAACACTGTCAACAGAGTAAACAGATAACCTCCAGAATGGGAGAAAATATTTGCAAACTATGTATCCAACAAAGGTCTGATTGCAGAATCTATAAAATATGTAAACAATTCAACAAACAAAAAGCAAATATGCTGATTAAAAAACAGGCAAAAGACATCAACAGACCCTTCTCAGAAGAAGGCATATACGCACGCAGCCAACAAATATGGGAAAAAATGTTCATCATCAGTAATCATTAGAGAAATGCAAAACAAAGCCAAGATGAGACAACATTTCACACCAGTCAGACTGGCCATTATTAAGAAGTCAAAAAACAACAGATACTAATGAAGTTGCAGAGAAAAGGGAATGCTTCTACAGTGTAAGTGAAAATGTGAATTAGTTCAGCCACTGTGGAAAGCAGTGTGGAGATTTCTCAAAGAACTTAGAACTACCATCCTACCCAGCAATCCCACTGCTGGGTAGATACCCAAAGGAAAACAAATTGTTCTATCAAAAAGACACATGTACTTGTATGTCCATTGCAGCACTATTCACAATAGCAAAGACATAAAATCAACAAAGATGCGCATCAACAGTGGGCTGGATAAAGAAAAGGTGGTATGTATGTTCCATGGAATACTACGCAGCCATAAAAAGAATAAAATCATGTCCTTTGCAGTAACATGAATGTAGCTGGAGGCCATTATCCTAAGTGAATTAATTCAGGAACAGAAACCCAAATACTGTATGTTCTCACATATAAGTGGGAGATAACATTGGGTACTTGTGGACACAAAGATGAGAACAATAGGCATTGAGGACTGCTTGAGTGGGGAAAGAGGGAAACGGGTGAGTGTGAGTTAGAAGATTACATATCAGGTACTATGCTCATTACCTGTGTGATGGGATCATTCTTACACTAAGCTCAGTGACACATAATTTGCCCATGTAACAAATCTGCACATGTGCTCCCTGAACCTAAAATAAAAGGAGAGGAAAAAATATCCCAGCCGTCATTTTATAGAATTGACTTTTAATTCTAAAATGTATGTGAAAATGCAAAGAGTCCTAAATACCCAGACAATCTTGAAGAATAACAAAGTTGGAGTCATACTACCTCATTTCAGGACACACTGTGTAGGTACAATAATCAGGAAGGTGTGAGGCTGGTGTAAGGCGGATATTTAGATCAGTGGACCACAGTAGAAAGTTCAGACGTGGGCTTTTAAAAAAAAGGAGGTGAAATTTACGTAGCATACAATTAGCCATTTTGAAGTGTCTAATTAGTGGCACTTAGTGCATTCATGTGTTGTGAAATCACAATGTTAGTTGATTTTTTTAACCAGGTACTTAGGCAACTCAATTAGAAAAGGAAAATCTTCTCCACAAATGATGCTGAAGCAAGTAGACAGATGGAGAAAACATAAACTTCAACTTCTCTCTCACACACACATACAAATTGGAGATCAACCATAGATCAAAGCATAAAATCTTAAACTATAAAGCTTGCAAAAGAAAATAAAGGAAACTATTTCCTCAGAGAAGACACAAAAACATACAAGGGAAAATGGATAAATTTGACTTTATTACAATTATAAACTCCTGCTCACACAAAGACACTGACAAGGAAATAAAACATAATCCAAATATAGGTAGGAAAGATTCACAGTATATATACCTAACATAGGACTTTTATGTTAAATATATAAAGAACCCTCACTAATCAATAACAAAAGTAAACACCATTAGAAATCATTAGACTTCATTAGTCAGATGGACCTGCAATGAAATACACAATGATATAGCTTTTCACACCCACTAGATGGTTAAAAAGTTTTTAAAAAGATTGACAGCACTTAATATTGGTGAGAATGTAAATAATGAGAATTCTTGAACACTCTTGGTGGGATTTTAAAATTGTACAGCCACTTTGGAACACTGTTTGGTCATTTCTTATTGAGTTAAATATACATCTTTCCTATGACCCAGTAATTCTTCTAGATACTTACCCTAGAGAAATGAAAATACATATCCCCCAAAATAATTATAAAAGAATGCTTATAGCAGCTTCACTGATAATAGATAAAAACTGGAAAACAAGCCACATGACCTACAATAGAAAATTGGATAAACAAAGTGATGGTATAGTCACACCATGAAATACTGCTTGGTAATGAAAGGCAACATGAAACAACACGGAGGAATCTCAAAAATACTATGTTAAGTGAAAGTGATACTGGGCAGGTGTGTTAGTCTGTTCTCACACTGCTACAAAGAACTACCCGAGACTGGGTAATTTATGAAGAAAAGAGGTTTAATTGACTCACAATTCCATGGGCTGTACAGGAAACAAGCCTGGGAAGCCTCAGGAAACTTACTGTCATGGTGGAAGGCAATGGGGAAACAAGCACATCTTACATGGCAGAGCAGGAGAGAGAGAGAGCAAAGAGGGAAGCACCACACAATTTAAACCATCAGATCTCGTGACAAGTCGCTCACTATCATGAGAATAGTAAGGGAGAAGTCCACCCCCATGATTCAGTCACCTCCTACCAGCCTCGTACCCCAACACATGGGGATTACAATTCGACATTAGACTTGGGTGGGGGCCCAGAACCAAATCATATCATTCTGCCTGTGGCCACTCCCAAATATCACGTCTGTCTCACATTTCAAAACCAATCATGCTTCCCAACAGTCCCCTAAAGTCTTAATTTATTCCATCACTAACTCAAAATCCAAGTCCAAAATATCATCTGAGACAAGGCAAGACCCTTCTGCCTAGCAGCCTGTAAAATCAAAAACAAGTTAGTTAATTCCAATAT
Organism: Piliocolobus tephrosceles; assembly: GCF_002776525.5. Lineage (NCBI taxonomy): Eukaryota > Metazoa > Chordata > Mammalia > Primates > Cercopithecidae > Piliocolobus > Piliocolobus tephrosceles. The sequence continues at coordinate 126,341,448 of NC_045444.1, read as the reverse complement.
ACAAGGGGGTTACAGACATTGGGCTAATGCTCCCATTCCAAAAGGGATAAATTGGCCAAAACAAATGGGCTACAGGCCCCCTGCAAATCTGAAGGCCAGCAGGGTAGTCATTAAATCTTAAAGTTCCAAAATGATCTCCTTTGACTCTATGTCTCACATCCAGGCCACACTGATGCAAGAAGTGGGTTCCCAAGGCCTTGGGGAGCTCCGCCCCTGTGGCTCTGAAGGGTACAGCCTCCATGGCTACTTTCATGGGCAGATGTTGCATGTCTGCAGCTTTTCCAAGCACATGGTGCAAGGTGTCAGTGGATCTAGCATTTTGGGGTTTGGAGGACAGTGGCCCTCTTCTCTCAGCTCCACTAGGTAGGGCCCCAGTCAAGATTCTGTATTGGGGTTCCAATTCCACATTTCCCCTCTGCACTGCCCTAGTAGAGGTTCTCCATGAGGGCCATGCCCCTGCAGCAGAATTCTGCCTGGACATCCAGGCATTTCCACGTATCCTCTGAAATCTAGGTGGAGGTTCCCAAAGCTCAATTCTTGTTTTCTGTGCACCTGCAGGCCCAAAACGACAGGGAAGCCATGAAGGCCTGGCGCTTGCACCCTCTGAAGCAATGGCCCAAGCTGTACCTTGGCCCCTTTTAGCCATGGCTGGAGCTGGAGCAGCTGGGGCTCAAGGAGCCATGTCCCAAGGTTGCACAAAACAGTGGAGCCCTCGGCCTGGCCCACAAAACCATTTTTCCCTCCTAGACCTCCAGGCCTATGATGGGAGGAGCAGCCACAAAAATCTCTGAAATGCCCTGGAGACATTTTCCCCATTGTCTTTACTATTACTAACATTTGGCTGCTTGTTGTTTATGGAAATTCTGCAATGGCTTGAATTTCTCCCCAGCAAGTGAACTTTTCTCTTCTACCACATGGTCAGGCTGCAAATTTTCCAAACTTGTATGCTCTGCTTCCCTTTTAAATATAAGTTCCAACTTCAGATCATCTCTTTCTTCACACATATGAGCATACAATTCTAGAAACAGCCAGGTTACACCTTGAATGCTTTGCTGCTTAGAAATTTCTTCCTCCAGGTACCCTAAATCCTCTCTCTCAAGTCTATAGTTCCAAAAATCTCTAGGGCATGGGGAAGATGCCACCAATCTCTTTGCTAAAGCATAGCAAGAGTGACCTTTACTCCAGTTCCCAGTAAGTTCCTCATCTCCATCTCAGACCACCTCTGCCTGGACTTCATTGTCTGTATTACTATCAGTATTTGGGTTAAAACAAGTCTGTAGGAAGTTTCAAACTTGCCCTCATCTTCCTGTCTTCTAAGCCCTCCAAACTGCCTCAACCTCTGGCCATTACCCAGTTCCAACATCACTGCCACATTTTCAGGTATCTTTATAGATGTGCCCCACCTTCCTGGTATAAATTTTCTGTATTAGTTCATTCTCACATGTCTATAAAGAAGTACCTGAGCCTGGGTATTCATGAAGGAAACAGGTTTAATTGACTTACAGTTCTGAATGGCTGGGGAGGCCTCAGGAAACTTACAATCATGGCAGAAGGTGAAGTGGAAGCAAGAGACGTCTTAAATGGCAGCAGAAGAGAGAGAGAATGAAGGGGGAAGCACCACACACTTCTAAAGCGTCATCATATCACAAGAAGTCACTCACTATCATGAGAACAGCAGGGGAAGTCTGCCCCCCACGATTCAGTCACCTCCCACCAGGTCCCTCCCCCAAGACATGGGGATTACAATTTGACATGAGATTTGAGGTGCACACAAAGCCAAACCATATCAGCAGGTGAGCTACAAAATTGGGGCTTAGCCTGAGAGGGTTCTTGGCTTTGCCCAGGAAAGAATTCAAGGGTAAGCCAGTGGTGTTAGACAGCAAATGTTACTGAAGTGGTGGTGCATGGCAGCAGCAGAGGTGCTGCTCCTTTCAAAGCAGGGTTAGCCCACCGGCAGTGTGCCCAGAGTAGCAGCTCAGGGACAGTTCTGCTGTCATATTTATATTCACTTTTATTTACACGCAAATTAAGGGGTGGATGATGCAGAAATTTCTGGAAAAAGGCTTGTGACTTTCAGGTTGTCAGGTCATCACCATGGAAAGAGGTGATGCCTTCTGGTTGTTGCCATGACAATGGTGAAGTGACATGGCACTGGTGGGCTGTCTTATAGAAAGGTGCTTTTACCTCTTCCCTGTTTCATCCAGTCTTCAATCTGGTACACAGCTCAAGTGCTGCTTCCGGAGTCAAGTCCCATCTCCTACCTCAAAAGCAGCCAAACACAAAACAATGCTGTCTATGTAATTCTATTTATATGAAGTCCAAGGAAAGGCAAAACTCATGGATGTTGATGTAAATTAGGAAAAGTTTTGGCCATAGGGTTGGAGATTGACTGGAATTTGACTGGAATTGGTCAGGAGAGAACCTTCTGGAGCCCTGGAAATGCTCTGTCTTGATTGTGCTGCTGGCCCTGGGAATATAAAGTTACCAAGACTCATCAGATTGTGCCTTTGAGCATGTGTGCATTATGCCCTATGTAAAATTTCCTTCCAAGCAAGTGGTAATAACGAGGTCGCCTGTATGTCCACAGTCCTGTAACTTGATCCAGTCACACAGGGCCTGTTGGGATTTTCATGCCGGCCACAGCACCATAGACATACTCCATGGAATCAGGTCAGCAGGTGCTCAGTGCCCAGTCCAGGTTCTGGATTTGCTGCCATTTATGTAACTCACCCCAAGGAAGCTTTGGAGAACAGAGAGGGAGCTGCCTCTTCTGCAGAGTTCAAAAGGGCCCTCACTGTACCTCTCCACCTTCATGTTCACAGTGGTGAAAAACACCACACAGACCCTAGGCCCTCTTCCTGTTCAATATAGTCTTACACAGTGAAGAGCCTACTGTGCCCAGCACCCTGATGTATTAGGCAAAAGCTGCAGGCCACCACTGGCCGCACCTTGATCAAAAGAAGACAAAAGGAGGAGGTGTCCAGAGAATACCCCAGGTCAGGCTTCACTGTGATGAGCAGAGGGAGCCCTTGCAGGCAAGCTCCTTGCAGGAATTCATCTCCAGGCTGCTGGCTGCACACCGCCCGGACATGGTCACAGTTACTCCTCCAGAGGGCTCTGTGACCCCCAGCATGGGCCTTGGCAGGGGGAGCTCAGCTGTATCATGTGGGCTCAGTCCCTGGATTCAGAAACTAGCCTGATGACCCTCCAGGCAGGGAAGTGACAGCTGAGGCCCTCTGATCACCTCTCTGGGATGTCACCCAGGGTCATCCCAGGTGGCCATGTGGCCTCCCCAGCTCCGCCCAGCCTGGCAGGGTGCACCCACTCCAGGCTGCCATGTGAGAAAGGGGACAACGTCATGGCTGTGTGACAGGCCACCCACCTCCTGCTGGGGCCCCGAGGTTTCCAGCAGGCCTAGCGTGCGGTCAGTACTGTGCGGATGGCTGTCTGGGCCGCTGCTGGTCACAGGAGGCCAGGGCTGGCCCTGCAGGCCACAGCGCCCCTCATGGGCATTCTCTTCATCCCTGCTGACCTTTCTAAGCTCTGCCCTTCCTCTGAGTGCTCATTTCTGTGCTAAAATTATCTGGCAAATTCACTTCCACTCAGTCCTCAGAGGAAAGACGTGAAGCTCCTCCAGCAGGAGGGGCAACCGCCTGGGATTTCCTGAAACCCAGACTCCCGGCCTCTGACACAGGAGGAAGCCTCGGAGGGCTCTTGGCCCTGAGGAGCTAGGGCAGCCCTGATGGAGCCCCCCTAAGAGTAGGTGACGTTGCACAAAGAAGTGAGATCCTAGCTGGGCTGAGAAAAACTTCCCAGGGGATGCCCAGCTCAGGCCACGAAGTCCTGGCAGGGGTCCTGGAGGAATTCTGGGAGGGGCTGACCCAGGCGTGTAGACCACAGAGAGGTGAGAGGTGGGGGCCGTATTCTTGGCCTGGTTGAAGCCCTTCCCTGACGCCACTCTTATCTCAAGTTGGGGCTGAGGGAGGGGCTGCGCAGCGCCAGGGCACAGAGCCAGCTGTGTGGCTGCCTCAGTCCTTCAGCAGTGGAGATAAGTCACAGCGGCTGTTTCTGTTGTGTTGTCAGAGAGCAAAAATAGACCGTGTCTCCCTTTCCCCGAAGGGCCCTGGCATGGGCCTGGGCCAGGCTGCTGTCTGCCCTTGGCCTTGAGAGGAACGATGCCTGGCCTTGCGGTCAAGAGCAGGAGTGGAGTTCCCCTGCTCTCCACCTCCTCTTGCTCTTGGGGGACACAAAAGGCTGACTGGGGAGGGGCTCACTAGGCCTGCCCTACCCATTCTTCCTCAAGGCCTCAGGCTGTGAGGGTGGTGGGGACCCCTAAACTCCACATCCAGCTCCATGGGGCCTCAAAGGTGGGGCTCCCTGGGAGTGCTGGGCTGAAGAGCCCTAGAACCCTGAACCAGACCCAAAGCAGGGTGGTCTGTGCCGCAGGGCTCGGGCAGGAGAGTGAACCCACACACACTCAGCCCCCTCCCAGAGCTCTCAGGGACACAGTCAGCCGGCGATCAACCTGGGGGAGCAGGTCTGTGAGGATGGGTGGATTCCCCCGGGAAAGAGCAGCAGGGGCTCCCGGGGCTCTCAGGGAGCCCTTGGGTGAGGGTGTCAGCCCTTCGACCTGTGAGCTCCAAGTGGCACTTGGCTGGAGCTGTTTCCATGGCCTAGGTGGACTCCCAGTCTAACTAGCCAGGGCGAGGGAGGGCACCAGCTACACTGTCCAGCCGCCAAGTTCCATTCCAGCGTCCACTGGATGAGATGGGGCACTGCACAGGGGCCACCCTCTCTGGACCAGATGGGGGAACCCCGATGAACCTCTCAACTGGAGGGACAAGGAGATAGGGCGGCTTGCTCTGCGGGGCACCACTCTGCCGTCTCCGTCTCCGTCTCCGTCTCCAAGCTGGAGCTGCTGTGGGCTGTTTCCCTCCCCAGGCTGGTGTCTCCTGCCTTCTGTGGACCGTGGTGCCTCCTTTATGGTGTAGGGCATTGTGAGTTGGGCAGAGCGGGCATCTTCCTGACCCAGGGCATGAGGGCTGCCCGGTGGCGGTGCGTGGGACTGCAGCTGAGCTGGGGTTTGGGTTCCTGACAGTGAGGGTCCCTGCCAGGATGGGGCACTCTGTGTCCAGATGGAAAGCAGACACAGTGCTCTGTCACCCGACAGGTGAGCTCTGCAGAGCGTCGGGGAGGCCAGCTGGGGCCCTAGTGCATGGTGGTGTCACATGTGCTGGCCTCCACCCGTTGGCACAGGGACTGGCCACCCCCCAAGCCCTGCTCCAGGTTCCTGACTCAAGCCCCTGGAGGAGGCCTGTGTGGTGAAGGTCAGGGGCTCAGGGTGCCTGAGAGCCTGGAGCTCTGGAATCCAGAAGGCTGCTCCTTCAAGTTCACCTGACAGGGTCCAAGGCTGCTGTGAACCTGAGGGTTTGGGGAATCGGCCTCCACTTCGTGCTGCCAATCCCTCCGGCTCCTTCCCGCTCTGCGCTCTCCGCCGCCCCCGGCACCCCCATGTGTTTATGCCCCACTTATCTCCCGCAGCACATTTCGGAGGTGGATGTAAAGAAAATTCTGATCTTTTAAAATAGATTTCACAGGGGAGGTGGAAAGCGGGAAGGAAGGGATGCGTTTGTCTTGCGTTTGTTTTTAAAATAGGCCAGTGTGAGCCTGGTGTTTACGGCCGGCTGATGGTGTCGCCCCATCGTCCGTTCCAGCCCCCAGGACAGTCATTTCTGCTGAGCCCACGCACCGTTTCTTGGCTTTTTGGTTCTCAAATCCAGGGCTGCATGGCCTCACGATATTTGTGGTTGTGTGTGCGCGCACGCGTGTGTTTGTGTGTGTGTGCGCGCACGCGTGTGGAGGTGGGTGAGCTGGGAACGAAGCCTGCGGGGAAGCTGGGCGGACGGCACCACCCGCGTCACCCTCTATCCGGTGTGTGCTCACGCGTGAGTGACAGGAAGTAGCTGGGCCTGCAGATACGTGCCCTGGGTGGCTGTGGCTGGAGATGATCGGCCGGGGTTGATTAGCATCTTAGGGAGCCAGGCCGCTCCCTCCAGTGCGGGCCGAATGGTCTTTGCCACACACAGCACTCAGGACATCCGCGCCCCGACCTGCAACTGCATCGCTTCACGAGGTCACTGAGGGGCGCCAGTCGGGCTGGAGGCTCTCCTGGGAGAATCCCATTTTGGCAGCTTTCTCAGTGGTCCGTTTTCCTTCCTGTGGGCACCCCAAACTTTTGTGGTCACTGAGCCCTGACCTGCTGCCTGCAGCACCAGGACATCACTTAAGGACATTGTGGGGCTTGGTGCAGTGCTCCTGAGCAGCAAGCTCCTGTAGAGGGGACTCCTGGCCACCCAGAGCAGCAAGACCTTCCGTGAGCCACTCCCCATCGGGGGCCAGCTAGCAGCAGGACCTCCCATGAGCTGCTCTATCCTTGG